>NC_135233.1:466814964-467082870 GCF_051348905.1 Ranitomeya variabilis
CTCAAAAGAATGTGTAAAAATAATTACTCTTTATTGACATACATAGCAATGTAATACTAAAACCATTTAAAACCAGAAAAATCACACCCAAGAATACATGCCCATAATAGGGTAATCAGCCCTGTCCAACTCTTTTTGTTCCTGGTGTAGTGTGCGTCTGAATCACCGCAAATGAAAAAAATATATATATATGCCTAAAATACAAAGGAAATGTGTTATCTTTAACTTTAAACCTGTTAGAGATCATTTCATCTTCAACTTGCTTAACTGTTCACAATAACAGTAATTTTTGACCAGAGTTGCCCAAACTTTAACATACCACTGTATTTACTGTATTTAAAGGAAACCTGTCACCCCCAAAATCGAAGGTGAGCTAAGCCCACCGGCATCAGGGGCTTATCTACAGCATTCTGTTATGCTGTAGATAAGCCTCCGATGTATCCTGAAAGATGAGAAAAAAAGGTTAGATTATGCTCACGCGGGCGGTCCAATCCGATGGGCGTCGCGGTCTGGTCCGGGGCCTCCCATCTTCTTACGAAGACGTCCTCTTCTTGTCTTCACGCTCCGGCGCAGGTGTACTTTGTCTGCCCTGTTGAGTACTGCAGTGCGCAGGCGTCGGGCCTCTCTGACCTTTCCTGGTGCTTGCGCACTGCAGTACTTTGCTCTGCCCTCAACAGGGCAGACAAAGTACGCCGGAGCTGCAGTGTGAATACAAGAAGAGGACGTCATCGTAAGAAGATGTGAGGCCCCGGACCGCGAAGCCCATCGGACCTGGCCGCAGCGGGACCGCCCCTGGGTGAGTATAATCTAACCTCTTTTTCTCATCTTTTAGGATACATCGGGGGCTTATCTACAGCATTCCAGAATGCTGTAGATAAGCCCCTGATGCCGGTGGGCTTAGCTCACCTTCGATTTTGGGGGTGACAGGTTCCCTTTAACTGCGTCTCAAATAGCTTCACAAAGTTTTCTACTTTGTGATTGTCCAGGAAGACCTTAACCACGGCAACAGGCTGTTACAGTCTAGGGAAAAACTTAATAGGTAATACATCTTTTTCCCAATACTGTCTCAATCAAAGGTCAAAGCAGGTATATTCATTCTGCTACAGATAAAAGGGAACCTAGTGGGCAAAGAATTCCCCTAAAGGCTTTTTACTTGAACAGTGACAAATTACTCCATAAGACCCAAGTTGATGTATGATTCCTTCATGTGGTTGTTTTAAGGCTCTCATATGTTCATCTGCACAGAGATCTTGGCCCCTATTCTTTAAACGATTACGCCAGAATTCTGATGGAAATCACTTTAAAAAGGTGCAACATTTTTGCACAACGCAGAGTAAAAATTACCAGTCTTGAGAATTAGGTCCGTCTCGCCTGTAGTATTACTCTTTAGGCTATGTGCACACTGAATCTGTGTACCTAAAACTACAGTATACATCAGGAGCTTTTCCCGATGTATAGTACAACATTGTCATTGGCAAACATTGGCGCAAAGTTTGTCTTTCCAACCACTGGACTGCCACCTTGAATTTAAGGACTCCATACTGGTAACATTTTTTGGGCTATTTAACCCCTTTCTGCCATTGGACGTACTATTCCGTCCATGTGGGGTGGGCCCTAATTCCCAAGGACGGAATAGTACGTCCAGCACAATCGGCCGTGCTCACGGGGAGAGCACGGCCGATCGCGGCCGGGTGTCAGCTGCCTATCGCAGCTGACATCCGGCACTATGTCCCAGGAGCGGTCACGGACCGCCCCCGACACATTAACCCCTGACACACCGCGATCAAACTTGATCGCGGTGTGCCGGCTGTACAGGGAAGCATCGCGCAGGGAGGGGGCTCCCTGCGGGCTTCCCTGAGACCCCCGGAGCAACGCGATGTGATCGCGTTGCTGCGAGGGTCTCTTACCTCCTATCCCGGCAGGCCCCGGATCCAAAATGGCCGTGGGGCTGCATCCAGGTCCTGCAGAGATTACTTCCGGGTGCCGTGCAGGCGCTGGTAAGCCTGCACGACTGTATGTCAGATCGGTGATCTGACAGAGTGCTGTGCAAACTGTCAGATCATCGATCTGTGATGTCCCCCCCGGGACAAAGTAAGAAAGTAAAAAAAAAAATTCCCACATGTGTAAAAAAAAAAGAAGAAAAAAATTCCTAAATAAAGAAAAAAATATATATATTATTCCCATAAATACATTTCTTTATCTAAATAAAAAAAATCAAACGATAAAAGTACACATATTTAGTATCGCCGCGTCCATAACAACCCCACCTATAAAACTATATCACTAGTTAACCCCTTCAGTGAACACCGTAAAAAAAAAAAAAAAAACGAGGCAAAAAACAACGCTTTATTCTCATACCGCCAAACAAAAAGTGGAATAACACGCGATCAAAAAGACGGATATAAATAACCATGGTACCGCCGAAAACGTCATCTTTTCCCGCAAAAAACGAGCTGCCATACAGCATCATCAGCGAAAAAATAGAAAAAGTTATAGTCCACAGAATAAAGCGATGCCAAAATAATTATTTTTTCTATAAAATAGTTTTTATCGTATAGCGCCAAAACATAAAAAAAATGATATAAATGAGGTATCGCTGTAATCGTACTGACCCGAAGAATAAAACTGCTTTATCAATTTTACCAAATGCGGAACGGTATAAACGCCTCCCCCAAAAGAAATTCATGAATAGCTGGTTTTTGGTCATTCTGCCTCACAAAAATCGGAATAAAAAGCGATCAAAAAATCTCCCATACCCGAACATGTTACCAATAAAAACGTCAACTCGTCCCGCAAAAAACAAGACCTCACATGACTCTGTGGAGTCAAATATGGAAAAATTATAGCTCTCAAAATGTGGTAACGCAAAAAATATTTTTTGCAATAAAAAGCGTCTTTCAGTGTGTGACGGCTGCCAATCATAAAAATCCGCTAAAAAACCCGCTATAAAAGTAAATCAAACCCCCCTTCATCACCCGCTTCATTAGGGAAAAATTCAAAAATTTTAAAAATGTATTTATTTCCATTTTCCGGTTAGGACTAGGGTTAGGGCTAGGGTTAGGGTTGGGGTTGGGGCTAGGGTTAGGGTTGGGGCTAGGGTTAAGGCTACAGTTAGGGTTGGGGCTAAAGTTAGGGTTAGGGTTGGGGTTAAAGTTAGGGTTAGGGTTTGGATTACATTTACGGTTGGGAATAGGGTTAGGGTTAGGGGTGTGTCTGGGTTAGAGGTGTGGTTAGGGTTACCGTTGGGATTAGGGTTAGGGGTGTGTTTGGATTAGGGTTTCAGTTATAATTGGGGGGTTTCCACTGTTTAGGCACATCAGGGGCTCTCCAAACGGGACATGGCGTCCGATCTCAATTTCAGCCAATTCTGCGTTGAAAAAGTAAAACAGTGCTCCTTCCCTTCCGAGCTCTCCCGTGCGCCCAAACGGGTTTACCCCAACATATGGAGTATCAGTGTACTCGTAACACATTGGAGAACAACTTTTGGGGTCCAATTTCTCCTGTTACCCTTGGGAAAATACAAAACTGGAGGCTAAAAAATAATTTTTGTGGAAAAAAAAATATTTTTTATTTGCACGGCTCTGCGTTATAAACTGTAGTGAAACACTTGAGAGTTCAAAACTCTCACAACACTTCTAGATGAGTTCCTTAGGGGGTCTACTTTCCAAAATGGTGTCACTTGTGGGTTTTTTTTACTGTTTAGGTACATTAGGGGCTCTGCAAACGCAATGTGACGCCTGCAGACCATTCCATCTAAGTCTGCATTCCAAATGGTGCTCCATCCCTTCCGAGCCCTCCCATGCTCCCAAAGAGTGGTTCCCCCCCACATATGGGGTATCAGCGTACTCAGGACAAATTGGACAATGTCATGATTCTCAATGGCGAGAGAACATAGCCCAGCATATATGAGAACTAGCTCTTGGAAGATGGAAACTATACTGACCATGAACTAAACCTGCCGCACAACTAGAAGTGGCCGGGTAGCATGCCTACGTTTTTTATCCCTAGATGCCCAGCGCCAGCCGGAGAACTACCTAATCCTAGCAGAGGAAAAGACAGTCCTGGCTCACCTCTAGAGAAATTTTCCCAAAAGGCAGACAGAGGCCCCCACATATATTGGCGGTGATTTTAGATGAAATGACAAACGTAGTATGAAAATAGGTTTAGCAAAATCGAGGTCCGCTTACTAGATAGCATGAAGACAGAAAGGGCACTTTCATGGTCAGCAGAAAACCCTATCAAAACACCATCCAGAAATTACTTTAAGACTCTAGCATTAACTCATAACACCAGAGTGGCAATTTCCGCTCACAAGAGCTTTCCAGACACAGTAACGAAACAGCAGCTGTGAACAGGAACAAAATGCAAAAACACACAAGGACAAAAGTCCAACTTAGCTAGGAGTTGTCTAGTAGCAGGAACATGCACAGAAGGCTTCTGATTACATTGTTGACCGGCATGAAACTGACAGAGGAGCAAGGTTATATAGCGACTCCCACATCCTGATAGGAGCAGGTGAACAGAGGGGATGATGCACACAAGTACAATTCCACAAGTGGCCACCGGGGGAGCCCAGAATCCAATTTCACAACAGTACCCCCCCCTCAAGGAGGGGGCACCGAACCCTCACCAGAACCACCAGGGCGATCAGGATGAGCCCTATGAAAGGCACGGACAAGATCGGAGGCATGAACATCAGAGGCAGTGACCCAAGAATTATCCTCCTGACCGTATCCCTTCCATTTGACCAGATACTGGAGTTTCCGTCTGGAAACACGAGAGTCTAAGATCTTTTCCACAACGTACTCCAACTCACCCTCAACCAACACCGGAGCAGGAGGCTCAACGGAAGGCACAGCCGGTACCTCATACCTGCGCAACAATGACCGATGAAAAACATTATGAATCGAAAAGGATGCAGGGAGGTCCAAACGGAAGGACACAGGGTTAAGAATCTCCAATATCTTGTACGGGCCGATGAACCGAGGCTTAAACTTAGGAGAAGAAACCCTCATAGGGACAAAACGAGAAGACAACCACACCAAGTCCCCAACACAAAGCCGAGGACCAACACGACGACGGCGGTTGGCAAAAAGCTGAGTCTTCTCCTGGGACAACTTCAAATTGTCCACCACCTGCCCCCAAATCTGATTCAACCTCTCCACCACAGCATCCACTCCAGGACAATCCGAAGATTCCACTTGACCGGAGGAAAATCGAGGATGAAACCCCGAATTACAGAAAAACGGGGACACCAAGGTGGCAGAGCTGGCCCGATTATTGAGGGCGAACTCCGCCAAAGGCAAAAAAGCAACCCAATCATCCTGATCCGCAGACACAAAACACCTCAAATATGTCTCCAAGGTCTGATTAGTCCGCTCGGTCTGGCCATTAGTCTGAGGATGGAAAGCAGACGAAAAAGACAAATCTATGCCCATCCTAGCACAGAATGCCCGCCAAAATCTAGACACGAATTGGGTCCCTCTGTCAGAAACGATATTCTCCGGAATACCATGCAAACGAACAACATTTTGAAAAAACAGAGGAACCAACTCGGAAGAAGAAGGCAACTTAGGCAAGGGAACCAGATGGACCATCTTAGAGAAACGGTCACACACCACCCAGATGACAGACATCTTCTGAGAAACAGGCAGATCCGAAATAAAATCCATCGAGATGTGCGTCCAAGGCCTCTTCGGGATAGGCAAGGGTAACAACAATCCACTAGCCCGAGAACAACAAGGCTTGGCCCGAGCACAAACGTCACAAGACTGCACAAAGCCTCGCACATCTCGTGACAGGGAAGGCCACCAGAAGGACCTTGCCACCAAATCCCTGGTACCAAAGATTCCAGGATGACCTGCCAACGCAGAAGAATGAACCTCAGAGATGACTCTACTGGTCCAATCATCAGGAACAAACAGTCTACCAGGTGGGCAACGATCAGGTCTATCCGCCTGAAACTCCTGCAAGGCCCGCCGCAGGTCTGGAGAAACGGCAGACAATATCACTCCATCTTTAACCCCTTCACCCCCGGAGCTTTTTCCGTTTTTCCGTTTTCGTTTTTCGCTCCCCTCCTTCCCAGAGCCATAACTTTTTTATTTTTCTGTCAATTTGGCCATGTGAGGGCTTATTTTTTGCGGGACGAGTTGTACTTTTGAATGACATCATTGGTTTTACCATGTCGTGTACTAGAAAACGGGAAAAAAATTCCAAGTGCAGTGAAATTGCAAAAAAAGTGCAATCCCACACTTGTTTTTTGCTTGCCTATTTTGCTAGGTTCACTAAATGCTAAAACTGACCTGCCATTATGATTCTCCAGGTCAGTACGAGTTCATAGACACCTAACATGACTAGGTTCTTTTTTACCTAAGTGGTGAAAAAAAATTCCAAACTTTGCAAAAAAATAAATAAATAAAATTGCGCCATTTTCCGATACCCGTAGCGTCTCCATTTTTCGTGATCTGGGGTCGGGTGAGGGCTTATTTTTTGCGTGCCGAGCTGGCATTTTTAATGATAGCATTTTGGTGCAGATACGTTCTTTTGATCGCCCGTTATTGCATTTTAATGCAATGTCGTGGCGACCAAAAAAACGTAAATCTGGCGTTTCGATTTTTTTTTTTCATTACGCCGTTTAGCGATCAGGTTAATTCTTTTTTTTTATTGATAGATCGGGCGATTCTGAACGCGGCGATACCAAATATGTGTAGGTTGGGTTTTTTTTTTATTGATTTATTTTGATTGGGGCGAAAGGGGGGTGATTTAAAGGGAACCTGTCACCACGTTTTTGGAAGATGGGATAAAAATAGCGTTAAATAGGGGCAGAGGTGGGCGTTACATTAGTGTGTGTGTTATGCGTTTATTACCCACCTAAGTTGCCGAAATAACTTTGCAAAGTCTCCGTTTTCGCCTGTCAATCAGGCTGGTCAGGTCGCATGGGCGTTGTCTTCCCCCAGATTTGGCGTAGTTTTCCGTTGGTGGCGTAGTGGTGTGCGCATGCCCAAAGTCCGGAATCCTCTTCCAGGGGATTTAAAATAGCGCGGTGTTCGTTATTGCATTGGTGATCGGTGGGCGCGGCCATCTTCCTTTGGCCGCGCGTGCGCAGAAGCGGCGCTCTGCTGGCCGCGGCTTCAGGAAAATGGCCGCCGCGATATCCATCTGCGCACGCGCGGCATCCCGCGGCCATTTTCCTGAAGCCGCGGCCAGCAGAGCGCCGCTTCTGCGCACGCGCGGCCAAAGGAAGATGGCCGCGCCCACCGATCACCAATGCAATAACGAACACCGCGCTATTTTAAATCCCCTGGAAGAGGATTCCGGACTTTGGGCATGCGCACACCACTACGCCACCAACGGAAAACTACGCCAAATCTGGGTGAAGACACCACGCCCATGTGACCTGACCAGCCTGATTGACAGGCGAAAACGGAGACTTTGCAAAGTTATTTCGGCAACTTAGGTGGGTAATAAACGCATAACACACACACTAATGTAACGCCCACCTCTGCCCCTATTTAACGCTATTTTTATCCCATCTTCCAAAAACGTGGTGACAGGTTCCCTTTAAACTTTTATATTTTTTTTATTTTTTTCACATTTTTTTTTACTTTTTTTTTTAACTTTTACCATGCTTCTATAGCCTCCATGGGAGGCTAGAAGCAGGCACAGCCCGATCGGCTCTGCTACATAACAGCGATCATCAGATCGCTGTTATGTAGCTAAAATGCAGGTGTGCTGTGAGCGCCGACCACAGGGGGGCGCTCACAGCCACCGGCGATCAGTAACCATAGAGGTCTCCAGGACCTCTATGGTTACAATGTACAAGCATCGCCGACCTCCGATCATGTGACGGGGGTCGGCGATGCGCTCATATCCGGCCGCACGGCCGGATGCGGTAGTTAAATGCCGCTGTCTGAGTTTGACAGCGGCATTTAACTAGTTAATAGCGGCGGGTGATCGCGATTTCACCCGCCGCTATTGCGCGCACATGTCAGCTGTAAAAAACAGCTGACATGTCGCGACTTTGATGTGCGCTCACCGCCGGAGCGCACATCAAAGCGGGGGTCCCGACATGTGACGTACTATTCCGTCACATGTCGGGAAGGGGTTAAGGATACCTGTGGGCTCAGAATTACCAGGGGAGTCAGGCTCAAAACTCCTAGAAAGGGCATCCGCCTTAACATTCTTAGAACCCGGTAGGTAAGACACCACAAAATTAAACCGAGAGAAAAACAACGACCAGCGCGCCTGTCTAGGATTCAGGCGCCTGGCAGACTCAAGGTAAATTAAATTTTTGTGGTCAGTCAATACCACCACCTGATGTCTGGCCCCCTCAAGCCAGTGACGCCACTCCTCAAAAGCCCACTTCATGGCCAAAAGCTCCCGATTCCCAATATCATAATTCCGCTCGGCGGGCGAAAATTTACGGGAAAAAAAGGCACAAGGTCTCATCACGGAGCAGTCGGAACTTCTCTGCGACAACACCGCCCCAGCTCCGATTTCAGAAGCGTCGACCTCAACCTGAAAAGGAAGAGCAACATCAGGCTGACGCAACACTGGGGCGGAAGAAAAGCGGCGCTTGAGCTCCCGAAAGGCCTCCACAGCATCAGGGGACCAATCAGCAACATCAGCACCCTTCTTAGTCAAATCAGTCAATGGTTTTACAACATCAGAAAAACCAGCAATAAATCGACGATAAAAGTTAGCAAAGCCCAAAAATTTCTGAAGACTCTTAAGAGAAGAGGGTTGCGTCCAATCACCAATAGCCTGAACCTTGACAGGATCCATCTCGATGGAAGAGGGGGAAAAAATGTATCCCAAGAAGGAAATCTTTTGAACCCCAAAAACACACTTAGAACCCTTCACACACAAGGAATTAGACCGCAAAACCTGAAAAACCCTCCTGACCTGCTGGACATGAGAGTCCCAGTCATCCGAAAAAATCAGAATATCATCCAGATACACAATCATAAATTTATCCAAATAATCGCGGAAAATGTCATGCATAAAGGACTGGAAGACTGAAGGGGCATTTGAAAGACCAAAAGGCATCACCAAATACTCAAAATGGCCCTCGGACGTATTAAATGCGGTTTTCCACTCATCCCCCTGCTTGATTCGCACCAAATTATACGCCCCACGGAGATCAATCTTAGAGAACCACTTGGCCCCCTTTATACGAGCAAACAAATCAGTAAGCAGTGGTAACGGATATTGATATTTAACCGTGATTTTATTCAAAAGTCGATAATCAATACACGGCCTCAAAGAGCCGTCTTTCTTAGACACAAAGAAAAAACCGGCTCCTAAGGGAGATGACGAAGGACGAATATGTCCCTTTTCCAAGGACTCCTTTATATATTCTCGCATAGCAGCATGTTCAGGCACAGACAGATTAAATAAACGACCCTTTGGGTATTTACTACCCGGGATTAAATCTATGGCACAATCGCACTCCCGGTGCGGAGGTAGTGAACCAACCTTGGGTTCTTCAAAAACGTCACGAAAGTCAGACAAGAATTCAGGAATCTCAGAGGGAATAGATGATGAAATGGAAACCAAAGGTACGTCCCCATGAGTTCCTTTACATCCCCAGCTTAACACAGACATAGCTCTCCAGTCGAGGACTGGGTTATGAGATTGCAGCCATGGCAATCCCAGCACCAAAACATCATGTAGATTATACAGCACCAGAAAGCGAATAACCTCCTGGTGATCCGGATTAACACGCATAGTCACTTGTGTCCAGTATTGTGGTTTATTACTAGCCAATGGGGTGGAGTCAATCCCTTTCAGAGGTATCGGAGCCTCCAATGGCTCCAAATCATACCCACAGCGTTTGGCAAAGGACCAATCCATAAGACTCAAAGCAGCGCCAGAGTCGACATAGGCGTCCGCGGTAATAGATGACAAAGAACAAATCAGGGTCACAGATAGAATAAACTTAGACTGTAAAGTGCTAATTGAAACAGACTTGTTAGGCTTCTTAGTACGCTTAAAGCATGCTGATATAACATGAGTTGAATCACCACAATAGAAGCACAACCCATTTTTTCGTCTAAAATTCTGCCGCTCGCTTCTGGACAGAATACTATCACATTGCATATTTTCTGGCGTTTTCTCAGTAGACACCGCCAAATGGTGCACAGGTTTGCGCTCCCGCAAACGCCTATCGATCTGAATAGCCATCGTCATGGACTCATTCAGACTCGCAGGCACAGGGAACCCCACCATAACTTCCTTAATGGCATCAGAGAGACCTTCTCTGAAAATCGCCGCCAGGGCGCACTCATTCCACTGAGTAAGCACAGACCATTTGCGGAATTTTTGGCAGTATATTTCAGCTTCATCTTGCCCCTGAGACAAGGACATCAAGGCCTTTTCCGCCTGAAGCTCTAAATGAGGTTCCTCATAAAGCAACCCCAAGGCCAGAAAAAACGCATCCACATTGAGCAACGCAGGATCCCCTGGTGCCAATGCAAAAGCCCAGTCCTGAGGGTCGCCCCGGAGCAAGGAAATTACAATCCTGACCTGCTGTGCAGGGTCTCCGGCAGAGCGAGACTTCAGGGACAAAAACAATTTGCAATTATTTTTAAAATTTTGAAAGTGAGATCTATTCCCCGAGAAGAATTCAGGCAAAGGAATTCTAGGCTCAGACATAGGTGCATGAACAACAAAATCTTGCAAATTTTGTACCTTTGTGGCGAGATTATTCAAACCTGTAGTTACACTCTGAAGATCCATTTGAAACAGGTGAACACAGAGCCATTCAAGGATTAGAAGGAGAGAAAGAGAGGAAGGCTGCAGTATAGGCAGACTAGCAAGTGATTCAATTAAGAGCACACTCAGAACTAGAGGGAAAAAATAAAAAATAAAAATTGTAGCAGACTTCTTTTTTCTCTCCTTTCTCAGCCAGTAATTTAACCCTTTTTTGGGCCGGTCAAACTGTCATGATTCTCAATGGCGAGAGAACATAGCCCAGCATATATGAGAACTAGCTCTTGGAAGATGGAAACTATACTGACCATGAACTAAACCTGCCGCACAACTAGAAGTGGCCGGGTAGCATGCCTACGTTTTTTATCCCTAGATGCCCAGCGCCAGCCGGAGAACTACCTAATCCTAGCAGAGGAAAAGACAGTCCTGGCTCACCTCTAGAGAAATTTTCCCAAAAGGCAGACAGAGGCCCCCACATATATTGGCGGTGATTTTAGATGAAATGACAAACGTAGTATGAAAATAGGTTTAGCAAAATCGAGGTCCGCTTACTAGATAGCATGAAGACAGAAAGGGCACTTTCATGGTCAGCAGAAAACCCTATCAAAACACCATCCAGAAATTACTTTAAGACTCTAGCATTAACTCATAACACCAGAGTGGCAATTTCCGCTCACAAGAGCTTTCCAGACACAGTAACGAAACAGCAGCTGTGAACAGGAACAAAATGCAAAAACACACAAGGACAAAAGTCCAACTTAGCTAGGAGTTGTCTAGTAGCAGGAACATGCACAGAAGGCTTCTGATTACATTGTTGACCGGCATGAAACTGACAGAGGAGCAAGGTTATATAGCGACTCCCACATCCTGATAGGAGCAGGTGAACAGAGGGGATGATGCACACAAGTACAATTCCACAAGTGGCCACCGGGGGAGCCCAGAATCCAATTTCACAACAGGACAACAACTTTTGGGGTCCAATTTCTCCTGTTACCCTCGGGAAAATACAAAACTGGGGGCTAAAAAATAGTTTTTGTGGGAAAAAATTTTTGTTTTATTTTTACGGCTCTGCATTATAAACTTCTGTGAAGCACTTGGTGGGTCAAAGTGCTCACCACACCTCTAGATAAGTTCCTTAGGGGGTCTACTTTCCAAAATGGTGTCACTTGTGGGGGGTTTCAATGTTTAGGCACATTAGTGGCTCTCCAAACGCAACATGGCGTCCCATCTCAATTCCTGTCAATTTTGCATTGAAAAGTCAAACGGCGCTCCTTCCCTTCCGAGCTCTCCCATGCGCCCAAACAGTGGTTTACCCCCACATATGGGGCATCAGCGTACTCAGGACAAATTGTATAACAACTTTTGGGGTCCAATTTCTTCTCTTACCCTTGGGAGAATAAAAAATTGGGGGTGATGTTGTGAATTCTGCTTTTGGGCTCCCTCCGGTGGTTGTAGGTGGTAATGCAGTTGCCCCTGAGTTGCAGTCCTGGTCAGGTGTATCTGCTGATTGCAGTTCTGACTGGGGTATTTAGGCGTGCAGAATTCATTAGTCCTTGCCAGTTGTCAATTGTTGTTGGGAGGTGTAGGACCTCTGCCTGGTTCCTCCTGCCTTTCTGCCAAATCAGCAAAGATAAGTGTCTGGTTTTTTTTTCCTGTAGTAAAAAATAGTAATAACGGTCCTAGGAGCGCTGGAAATGAGACCAAAACAAGGATTTTAGTGTTGAACCACAACGCGTTTCAACGGTTAAACCGTCTTCATCAGGTGGAAGTTTATTAATGGAGAACAGGAAGGGGTATTTAAACAAATAGCAACCAATAAAATTCAAAGTCAGCAGGTCACATGATAAGAACAAGTCACATGATAAAATAGTAAGGTCACATGGTAAAAACCCAATAGGAACAAAATTATGTATATATAAAAACAGATTAAATAAAGCCCCTAGACCTGATTAAAATATAAAACATGATAAAAAGCAGAAATAAGACAACATATAATAAAATGACACTATAAAAACGACTTAAAAACAGAGAGATCACTTATTAACCCTTTCAATGGTAAGACTTAACCCTTCAGGCGCCAGAGTCCCCAACTTAAAAATCCAGAAACTTTCCCTATTAATCAAGCTCCCATACTGATCAGATACATTGTCTGGTATAAAATCTATAATCGTTAGTTTAAGAGATTCTAAATTTTTTTGGTGCTTGGTTAAAAAATGCTTTGATAGGCTATGCAACATAAAACCTTTCCTAATATTATGGCGATGCTTGTTCAGTCTTGCATGCATGGTCTGTATAGTCCGTCCAACGTATTGGAGCCCACATCCGCATTCTATTAAATATACTACAAATGAAGATTGACAGTTAACATGGTAGTTGATTCTGTAATTAATATTAGTAGTATTGGATGTGAATTCTTTAACGCCATTTCTGATGGAGTTACAACATAGACATTTTGCAGATCTGCAAGCAAAACAGCCGGGATTTTTTGTTAGCTGGGTCGTGGATATGGCACTGGTGCTAATAACTGTATTGCTGGGTGCAACTAGGTTGCGGAGTGTGCGATTCCGCCTATAAATTATTCTGGGGTGGGTAGGGATGGGACCTGAGAATATAGGGTCACCTTCCAATATGAACCAATATTTTTTCAAAAGTCTTTGCATAGTAGCATGAGATTGATTAAAAGTTGTAACCAAACTCCACTTGGCAAATTCAGAGGTCATGGATTTAGCATCCTTACTAGTTTTACTTTTAATTTTCTGTATGCATTCATATTGGGACAATATTCTTGTTTTAGAAAGGGCGTCTTGAACCAGTTTTTTAGGGTAGCCTTTTTGTAAAAAACGTTGCTCTAAGACTTTGGCTTCTTCAAAAAAAATCCTTGTCTCTTGTGCAATTTTTTCTTATGCGCCAATACTGCCCATACGGGATATGTTACGGATTCATTTGGGAAGGTGTCCACTATTAAAATTCAAGTAACTATTCACATCCACCTTTTTAAAGTGTGTAGTGGTGGAGAAACAGCCCTCAGTGTTAACATGTACCATTAGATCTAAAAATTGAATTGAGGAGCGTGAGAAATTAGCTGTAAAGGTAAGACCCCAAGAATTAGAGTTGAGACTGTGAACAAATTCAAGGGCTTCCAATTCAGTGCCTGTCCAAATTAAAAAGAGATCGTCTATGAAGCGACGATAAAAAACAAACTTACCAGCAGTCAGACGGGACTGCGCAATGAAGACGGACTCAAAAGCCCCCATAAACAGATTTGCGTAACTAGGGGCGAGTCTCGTCCCCATCGCGCAGCCCTTTATCTGGCGATAAAAGAAATGCTCAAAAGTGAAAATATTATTATGCAGAACAAATTTAATAGCATCTAACAAAAAAGTTCTTTGCAGTTCAGGCATTTGATCATCCAAAGACAAGAAATGGTCAACCGCCTCTACACCCCGATCATGGGGTATATTGGAGTAGAGGGCTTGAACATCCATTGTTATGAGGACACAATTAGGGACACGGGGGAAAGCCTGGAGAGTATCAATTAGGTCAGATGAATCTTTAAGGTATGACCCAAGACTAATAACATATTTCTGCAAAAATAAATCTACGAAGTGAGATAAGTTGCTGGTGATTGAGTTAATACCGGAAATAATGGGGCGACCTGGGGGGTTAGAGGGATTCTTATGTATCTTGGGCAAAAAATAAAAAAATGGAATTCTGTAATGAGAGATATTAAGAAATCTGAATTCTTTCTTATTAAAAAGACCTAAGGAATAAGCTCCTTTTATAAAATTATTGTACTCAGAAAAAATTATTGCGGAGATATCTTGGTCCAATTTAACATAGAATTCACAATCATTTAGAATTCTAAAACCCTCCTGAGTATACCAATTTCTGTTCATGACCACCACTCCTCCCCCTTTGTCAGCATTCTTGATAATAATATTTACATTTTCCCTTAGGGATTTCACGGCTGCTTTCTCACCTATAGTAAGGTTGCTGACTTTGAATTTTATTGGTTGCTATTTGTTTAAATACCCCTTCCTGTTCTCCATTAATAAACTTCCACCTGATGAAGACGGTTTAACCGTTGAAACGCGTTGTGGTTCAACACTAAAATCCTTGTTTTGGTCTCATTTCCAGCGCTCCTAGGACCGTTATTACTATTTTTTACTGCATTTTGTTTCCTCCTAGAAGGCTAACGGCTGGAGCTGCGGTGGACTCTTTGCTTTTAATTTTAATTTTAACTGTGACCCTCACAGCGCTCCCCAGTGACCGCTTTCTTTTCCCTTGAATTTTTTTTCCTGTGGCACACATGTTGTGTGCTTCACAATTCAGTGCTATTCTTTGTGTTTTCTTGTCCAGCTTAGATTGTGTCAGTATTTTCTCAGTCTTGTTGGATTCTCTGGAGTGGCAGATATACATTCTGTTGTGAAATTGGATTTTGGGCTCCCCCGGTGGCCACTAGTGGAATTGAACTGGTGTGCATCATCCTCTCTGTTCACCTGTTTCCATCAGGATGTGGGAGTCGCTATTTAGCCTTGCTCCTCTGTCACTTCCATGCCGGTCAACATTGTAATCAGAAGCCTTTCTGTGCATGTTCCTGCTGCTAGACAACTCCCAGCTAAGTTGGACTTAGTCCTTGTTTGTTTTTGCATTTTGTTCCAGTTCACAGCTGTAGTTTCGTTTCTGTGTCTGGAAAGCTCTTGTGATCTGAAATTGCCACTCTGATGTTATGAGTTAATACTAGAGTCTTAAAGTAATTTCAGGATGGTATTTTGATAGGGTTTTCAGCTGACCATGAAAGTGCCCTTTCTGTCTTCCTGCTATCTAGTAAGCGGACCTCAATTTTGCTAAACCTATTTTCATACTACGTTTGTCATTTCATCTAAAATCACCGCCAATATTTGTGGGGGCCTCTGTCTGCCTTTCGGGGAAATTTCTCTAGAGGTGAGCCAGGACTATATTTTCCTCTGCCAGGATTAGTTAGTCCTCCGGCCGGCGCTGGGCGTCTAGGGATAAAACGCAGGCTACGCTACCCGGCTACTGTTAGTTGTGCGGCAGGTTTAGTTCATGGTCAGTTTAGTTTCCATCCTTCCAAGAGCTAGTTCGTATGTTTGCTGGGCTATGTTCTCTTGCCATTGAGAACCATAACAACATTCCATGTAGGGTTGAGCGAAACGGATCGTTCATTTTCATAAGTCGACGACTTTTGGCAAAGTCGGCGTCTCATGAAACCCGACCCGATCCCTGTGTGGGGTCGGCCATGCGGTACGCGATCTTGGCGCCAAAGTCGCGTTTCGTGTGACGCGTTTAGTGCCATTTTTTCAGCCAATGAAGGAGTGTGGGCAGAGTGATGACATAGGGGTTAGGGGCGTGCACGGCTATCATCATTTTATCGCTTTTGCGCAGTAGGGATTTGCAATGTGTAACACGAGATTTTCTGTGCTGGGACGGAGGGGGGGAGAGAGAGGGGGAGAGGGAGGGAGAGAGAGGAGGAGGAGAAGATATCCCCATTGACGTGCATAGGGTATCGTGTTCGGGCCGATCCTCGACTTTTCGCAGTAATCGGCCGATTTCGCTCGACTTTTCAAAAAGTCGGGTTTCACGAAACATGACTTGACCCTAAAAAAGTCAAAGTCGCTCAACCCTAATTCCATGTCTTTAGTTAGATTGTGGAACTTTTTGTATTATCTGCTGTGGATATTTTTGGAAGGGTTTTAATACTGACCGCCTAGTAATCTGTCCTATCCTTTCCTATTTAGCTAGAGTGGCCTCTTTTGCTAAATCCTGTTTCTACCTGCGTGTGTCTATTCTTCTCCTACTCACAGTCATTATTCGTGGGGGGCTGCCTATCCTTTGGGGGTCTGCTCTGAGGCAAGGTAGCATTCCTATTTCCATCTATAGGGGTATTTAGTCCTCCGGCTGTGTCGAGGTGTCTAGGGTATGATAGGCACACCCCACGGCTACTTCTAGTTGCGGTGTTAGTTCAGGATTTGCGGTCAGTACAGGTTCCACCGACTCCAGAGAAAGTTTCATGCGGCTCCAAGGTCACCAGATCATAACAGGGTGAAAAGATAATTTTTGTGAAAAAATATTTTTTATTTTTACGGTTCTGCATTATAAACTTCTGTGAAGCACTTGGTGGGTCAAAGTGCTCACCACACCTCTAGATAAGTTCCTTAGGGGTCTACTTTCCAAAATGGTGTCACTTGTGGGGGGTTTCAATGTTTGGGCACATTAGTGGCTCTCCAAACGCAACATTGCGTCCCATCTCAATTCCTGTCAATTTTGCATTGAAAAGTCAAACGGTGCTCCTTCCCTTCCGAGCTCTCCCATGCGCCCAAACAGTGGTTTACCGCCACATATGGGGTATCAGCGTACTCAGGACAAATTGTACAACAACTTTTGGGGTCCAATTTCTTCTCTTACCCTTGGGAAAATAAAAATTGGGGGTGAAAAGATAATTTTTGTGAAAAAATATTATTTTTTATTTTTACGGTTCTGCATTATAAACTTCTGTGAAGCACTTCGTGAGTCAAAGTGCTCACCACACCTCTAGATAAGCTCCTTAGGGGGTCTACTTTCCACAATGGTGTCACTTGTGGGGGGTTTCAATGTTTAGGCACATCAGGGGCTCTCTTAACGCAACATGGCGTCCCATCTCAATTCCAGTCAATTTTGCATTGAAAAGTCAAATGGCGCTCCTTCGCTTCCGAGCTCTGTCAAACAGTGGTTTACCCCCACATATGGGGTATCGGCGTACTCAGGACAAATTGTACAACATCTTTTGGGGTCAATTTTATCCTGTTACCCTTGGTAAAATAAAACAAATTGGAGCTGAAGTAAATTTTGTGTGAAAAAAAGTTAAATGTTCATTTTTATTTAAACATTCCAAAAATTCCTGTGAAACACCTGAAGGGTTAATAAACTTCTTGAATGTGGTTTTGAGCACCTTGAGGGGTGCAGTTTTTAGAATGGTGTCACACTTGGGTATTTTCTATCATATAGACCCCTCAAAATGACTTCAAATGAGATGCGGTCCCTAAAAAAAAATGGTGTTGTAAAAATGAGAAATTGCTGGTCAACTTTTAACCCTTATAACTCCCTAACAAAAAAAAATTTTGGTTCCAAAATTGTGCTGATGTAAAGTAGACATGTGGGAAATGTTACTTATTAAGTATTTTGTGTGACATATCACTGTGATTTAATTGCATAAAAAATCAAATTTGGAAAATTGCAAAATTTTCAAAATTTTTGCCAAATTTCCGTTTTTTTCACAAATAAACGCAGGTAATATCAAAGAATTTTTACCAGTATCATGAAGTACAATATGTCACGAGAAAACAGTGTCAGAATCACCGGGATCCGTTGAAGCGTTCCAGAGTTATAACCTCATAAAGGGACAGTGGTCAGAATTGTAAAAATTGGCCTGGTCATTAACATGCAAACCACCCTTGGGGGTGAAGGGGTTAAGACTCTGCCCAAGCTCCACCACAGTTCCGCCTACACCCCTAAAATCTTCCACAATCCCACCACCCACTCTGGGAAAAACTCCACTTCTGCACCACATCATCACCAATCACACAGTAACAGTTGCCATTCAACACCATATCACATAAACGGCCAGCAGCTTTTGTTTTGGACGAGCAGGGAGGAGAGCAGAAGAATAGCGCGTGGGTGGGCGAATGGTAGGTCGAATGGGAGAATGGTGATTGAGTGGGGGATGGTCGCACACACCTCAACACTTTTGGGCCCTCAACTCCTGCATATAATGTGCCACAAGGGCCTGGGGCACGCCTGCAGCTTAGGAACAGAGTGCGGGCCAACAGCGTTTGACATCACTGATGTCAGACGCGGCCGTCCCCTATGCTGCGGCCATACAATGTAAGTAGCTGCGGCTGTGATTGACTGGGGCCCTTTGGCTTGATAAATCAAATTGATTAGCGTGGGCCCTAGCGTGCCACGCAGTTTGCCAGGCTGTTGATACAGTGGTTCAGCTTTGTTGCCTCTGCACAGGCTGCACAACGTGTCTCACCCAGTCCGGGCAATCCCCCTTTGCTTCTGCTCATCGGGCCCCATACAACAATAGTGGTAGAAATACCCTGATTGCAGCCCTGCTTCCAACCTTCATCTATCAGAGGTAGGTAACCTGATTTTGCCAACTTTCGGGTGCATGGCTCTTGAGCGTATGGATCCAACGGTGTGCACAAATGTAGTGTGGAATTAGTGTAAGTGTCCCTGTTTTCCCAAAGGTAAAACTAACAGAGAAATTATGTAGTACTAATTAGAAACTATTTTGAAGTCTTTGATAACCTTTCAGCTGTAGTCATTAATTTTCATTCATATCTTTTGAGGTTTTTTTTTTTGTTATGTGCATAAAAAGATGCAAATGTATCCACTCTCATTGAAAATAGGAAAATTAAAATGTCACTGCCCTGGTCACAAAAAAAAGCAAAGTTTGTGAGAATTAATAGCCTCATTTTACATTTTTGAGACGTACATTATATGAATAGAAAATACCATTTGCTAAGAAAGAACAAAAGAAATGACAAATTGTATTCATTGCATCCATATTATTAAAACCATGGATTGTAACTTTGGAAAAAACATTTCCATTCATCAGATATTGTATTTCCCATGTACAAATCATAGCTCATAAAATAGCATTGTTATAACAATAGTTACAGTATTGCTGAAGAAAGAAACATGTCCATCCAGTTCAACTGAGGGATGGGAAAGAAAAAGGGAAGGTATTTACAGCAGGTGCAACCATAATGTATGAACCAATGTTCCCCAAAAGTGCTAATTTCTTCTCCTGATCACAAGTGTCAAATCATTCTAGAATTTCAGTGCAAAATAGCTAACAAAAGAATCTTTTTATTTTCTTTGTGAGAAAAAGAAAATTATTCGTATAGTAGCAAATTATCTCCTAGAGCTTGTACGTAGGATTAACGCAGTATCTCTAAAGCGCTCTTATAACTCCTCGCTGGAAAATCTGCAAATCTGTACCCTATTTTATTCAGCTTGTTACAAGACCTTTCATGTTAGGCATATAGATATATCAGATGTTACACTATGCCAATAACATAACTGGTTAACCAGAATTTATTTGCATCTGAACATTATTATAACACAGCTTAAAAATAGCTTGTTTTCACTCTGTAATGGCAGCACTTTGATATGCTTATGTTTGATAAAATGGTTGTAATCACGATTAGTGCTCATTACACTAACGACGAAGTCTAAATTAAGGCACACCCAATTCAAACCTCATTATCATGAAGAACATTCACATTTGTACACTGTGGTTAATATGTTAAGTAACATTACATTAGCAACAACTTTCTCTTCAGATTGAATCAGTTGCAGAGTATGAACTTGTGAAGATGAAATACTAAAGGGGTTGTCCAGGACTTTTTTTTGTTTTGCTATAGACCAAAAAACTAACAGGCTAAGTACCTGCCTGTTCTACCCAGTGCCGGCGTCTTCTGGTGATTCAGCTGCTACACTTCAACTAAGCAGCTTTTTCCCCTCCAAGTTGCTATGTCAATGGGTCAGGACTGCTGACATCATGCTGATTGACACCCGGTTCCCCAAAGTAAAACACCAATGAACTGGCTGTCAATCAGCATGACGTCAGCAGTCACACCCTGTCAACAGACCGAAAGAGAAGCTACTGCTCTGTTAGTGTGAGTAGTAAGCAACTCCTTGTCTGTTAGTTCTTAGGCCCATAGTAAAAAAAAAAATTAAATCGTCCCGGATAATCCTTTTAAAATGGAGTTGTTCCTTTTAACATGTTATTGTACTATAGGGTTGAAAAGGTCTAAAATAATAAATGGAGTTGTTACTCAACCTCTCCGGGTCCAGCACTAACTTTGTTCAACTGCTCCAGTCTTTGTTGATTGGCTGACGTCAGGTAGACAGAGCTTGTAACCACTTGTAAAATCACTCGGCTCAAAAGCTCTGACGATGTAGAAGTCCCAGTGACTGGCTGCAATGGTTAAGAACACTATATGTCATGTCATCCTTACAGCCAATCAATAAATACTGGAGCAGTGGCAGAGAAAGCAATGCTGGACCTGGGAGGGCGATTAAAAGCTTTGTTTATTTTAGACCTCTGCCACAAGCCAATAGAATAGTATAATTTTAAACAAGACAACCCTTTAAAAATGACCTACCTAGTAGTAGGCCTACAACATATTGTTTTATTACTGACCCAATACCAAAAAGTTGGTATCCTGTGAGAAATGTGAAGAAAACAAAAATGCAATGATTTAGAAATCTCTTATAGGCATATTTTATTCACAACAGAACATAGATCACAGATCAGAAGGTAAACATTACACATTTTTCCATCTCATTTAAAAAGATTAACTAATTTATATATAGATGTCTACACAGGCCATTAAACGATCCGTTTGCATATAGTTGAAGTCTTTTAACCCCTTTCCGACATTGGGCGTAATAATACGCCCACGTCGGAATCTCTCCCTTTGATGTGTGCTCCAGCGCTGAGCTCACATCTTTCCTGGCAAATGTCAGCTGTTTTGAACAGCTGATATGTGCCTCTAACAGCCGCGGGTGGAATCGCGATCCACCCGTGGCTGTTATTAACCTGTTAAATGCTGCTGTCAATCTCTGACAGCACCATTTAACTCGCATTTACCCGAAGCGCATCGGAAATCCCGCCCAACGTTGACCCCGTAACGTGATCATGGGTCGGCATGAAAGCCAGAGGTCTGAAGCAGACCTCTATGGTTGTCATTGCTGGATTGATATGAACACCGCCTGGTGGTCGGCGCTCATCGCAAGTGAGCATTTCTGCTACATACAGGCGAGATCTGATCATCACCTGTGTGTAGCAGAGGCGATCAAATTATCGCAGCTTCTAGTCCCCCACGGAGAATATTGAACCATGCAAAAAGTAAAAAAAAAAGTTTTTAAAAATATATATATAAAAAAAAAAAGTTCAAATCACCCCCCTTTCGCCCCATTCAAAATAAATCAGTAAAAAAAAAATCAATTGTACACTTATTTGGTATCTCCGCAAACAGTATCACCCGATCTATCAATATAAAAAATAAATTAACCCAATCACTAAACGATGTAACAAGAAAAAAAATTCAAACTGCCAGAATTACGTTACTTTGGTCACCGCTATATTTCAATAAAATGCAATAACGGGTGATCAAAAGATCGTATCTACACCAAAATGGTATCGTTCAAAACATCAGCTCAGCGCACAAAAACTAAGCTCTCACCCAACCCCATATCACGAAAAATGGAGATGCTATAGGTCTCGGAAAATGGCGCCATTTTTTTTCTTTTTCTTTTACCAAAGTTTGGATTTTTTTTTCTCACCACCTAAATAAAAAAGAACCTAGATATTTGGTGTCTATGAACTCATAATGAGCAGGAGAATCCTAATGGCAGGTCAGTTTTAGCATTTAGTGCAAATTGTTAAATAAAAAAAACTGTGGAATTGCACTTTTTTTTTTGCAATTTCACCGCACTTGGAATTTTTTTTCCCCATTTTCCAGTGCACGATATGTTAAAAACAATGGTGTTGTTCAAAAGTACAACTTGTCCTGCAAAAAATAAGCCCTTGCACTTTGACCAAAAAATAAAAAAGTTATGGCTCTGGGAAGAAGGGGAACAAAAAAACGCAAAACGAAAAATGAATATATCTCCGGTCATGAAGGGGTTAAAGGGAACCATTCACCAGGTTTTCCCAATATAAAGTACAGCAGCACCTTTGATGAATCTTTTCCCCAACCCACTCTGCGTAGCCAAAATATACCTTTCATAATCCCACATAGTGCCGTCTCGTCCGATGGGAGTCACTTGTGTTGCTTTAGCTCTGCGCCTCGTCTCTCGTCACAATCACCGTCCTCCTTCTTGCTTCATGTGGACAACACGGCTTACGTCACCCACCCAGTGTTCCTCAATCGCATTCCTGTGCAGGCGTACTTCACTTTACCATGCTGAGGTTAGAGCAAAGTACTATAATTCCCAAGCGTGATTGGACTACACTATGTGGATGACGTAGGACGTGTCATCCATGTGACACAGGGCAGGAGGACAACGATTGCAATGAGAGTGGAGGCGATGAAGCAAGACTAGCGATGCCCATCGAATAGGACCGTGCTGTATGGGGGATTATAAAAGGCATTTTTTATGGTATGCAGATGTGGTTGGGGATTTATATACAGTTTACTAGAATACTATAAAAGAAGCATTAAAGGTGGTGACCGTACTATATATTGGGAAAACCTGGTGCCAGATTCCCCTTAAAGGGAACCTGTCACCTGAATTTGGCGGGACCAGTTTTGGGTCATATGGGCGGGGTTTTTGAGTGTTTGATTCACCCTTTCCTTACCCGCTGGCTGCATGCTGGCCGCAATATTGAATTGAAGTTCATTCTCTGTCCTCCGGAGTACACGCCAGCGCAAGGCAATCTTGCCTTACACAGGCGTGTACTCCGGAGGACAGAGAATGAACTTCAATTCAATATTGCGGCCAGCATGCAGCCAGCGGGTAAGGAAAGGGTGAATCAAACACCCGAAAACCCCGCCCATATGACCCAAAACTGGTCCCGCCAAATTCAGGTGACAGGTTCCCTTTAAAAGCCACGATCGTGCGGTGTAGACTCAGCCTAAGTTTATGTCGTTTAACTATAACACGGGGATTGGTTTATCTGCCCCATAGTTCCATTCGCTATTAACCCCTTCCCGACCTTTGACGCATACGCTGCGTCATGAAAGTCTGTGCCTTCCCGACCTATGACGCAGCGTATGCGTCATGGAATGATCGCGTCCCTGCAGATCGGGTGAAGGGGTTAACTCCGATTTTACCCGATCTGCAGAGACAGGGGGAGTGGTGCTTCACCCCCCCGTGGCTACGATCGCTCTGATTGGCTGTTGAAAGTGAAACTGCCAATCAGAGCGATTTGTAATATTTCACCTAAAAAACTGGTGAAATATTACAATCCAGCCATGGCCGATGCTGCAATATCATCGGCCATGGCTGGAAATACTTAAGTGGACCCCCCCCACCCCACCGATCGCCCCCCCAGTCCTCCGTTAGTCCTCCGGTCCCCTCCGTCCGCCTGCCGGCTCCCCCGTCCTCCTGTCCGCTCCCTCCTTGTGTGAATAAAGCCCCCCTGTGGTCCGATCACCCCCCCTGTGCTCCGACACCCCCCCCCCACCACCCCTTCATACTTACCGATCCTCCCGGTGTCCGGCCGTCTCCTCGCTGGGCGCCGCCATCTTGGAAAATGGCCGGCGCATGCTCAGTGCGCCCGCCGAATCTGCCAGTCGGCAGATTCCTTACAGGTACATTTTGATCGCTGTGGTAGGTTCTATCACAGCGATCAAAATAAAAAAAATAATAAATAACCCCCCCCTTTATCACCCCCATAGGGACAATAATAAAATAAAGAATTTTTTTTTTTTCTTTTTCCACTAGGGTTAGGGTTAGAACTAGGGTTAGAACTAGGGGTAGGGTTAGGGGTAGGGTTAGGGTTACGGGTAGGGTTAGGGGTAGGGTTATGGCATGTGCACACAGAGCGGATCGGCCGCGGATCCGCAGCGGATCGGCAGCGGATACGCAGCGGATCGGCCGCGGATCCGCAGCGGATCGGCAGCGGATACGCAGCGGATCGGCCGCGGATACGCAGCGGATCGGCCGCAGATCCGCAGCGGATCCGCAGCGGATACGCAGCAGATCGGCCGCGGATCCGCAGCGGATCCGCAGCGGATCGGCCGCAGATCCGCAGCGGATCGGCAGCGGATACGCAGCGGATCGGCAGCGGATCCGCAGCGGATCGGCCGCGGATACGCAGCGGATCGGCCGCAGATCCGCAGCGGATCGGCAGCGGATACGCAGCGGATCGGCCGCGGATACGCAGCGGATCGGCCGCGGATACGCAGCGGATACGCAGCGGATCGGCCGCGGATACGCAGCGGATCGGCCGCGGATACGCAGCGGATCGGCCGCGGATACGCAGCGGATCGGCCGCGGATACGCAGCGGATCGGCCGCGGATACGCAGCGGATACACAGCGGATACGCAGCGGATACGCAGCGGATACGCAGCGGATTGGCCGCGGATTGGCCGCGGATCCGCAGCGGATTGGCCGCTGCGAATTCGAAGCAGTTTTCCATCAGGTTTACAGTACCATGTACACCTAAGGAAAACCAAATCCGCTGTGCCCATGGTGCGGAAAATTCCATGCAGAAACGCTGCGTTGTATTTTCCGCAGCATGTCAATTCTTTGTGCGGATTCCGCAGCGTTTTACACCTGTTCCTCAATAGGAATCCGCAGGTGAAATCCGCACAAAAAAACACTGGAAATCCGCTGTAAATCCGTAGGTAAAACGCAGTGCCTTTTACCTGCGGATTTTTCAAAAATGGTGCGGAAAAATCTCACACGAATCCGCAAAGTGGGCACATAGCCTTAGGGTTAGGGTTGGAATTAGAGTTAGGGTACCGTCTCACAGTGGCACTTTGGTCGCTACGACGGTACGATCCATGACGTTGTGTCTGACACGCAGCAGCGATCAGGGACCCTGCTGAGAATCGTACGTCGTAGCAGATCGTTTGGAACTTTCTTTCGTCGCTGGATCTCCCGCTGTCATCGCTGGATCGGTGTGTGTGACAGCGATCCAGCGATGCGTTCACTTGTAACCAGGGTAAACATCGGGTTACTAAGCGCAGGGCCGCGCTTAGTAACCTGATGTTTACCGTGGTTACCAGCGTAAAAGTAAAAAAAAAAAAAAAAACGTACATACTCACATTTCGGTGTCCTTCAGGTCCCTTGCCGTCTGCTTCCCGCTCTGACTGTCTGCCGGCCGGAAAGTGAGAGCACAGCACAGCAGTGACGTCACCGCTGCGCTCTGCTCTCACTGTATGGCGGCACTCAGTCAGAGCGGGAAGCAGACGGCAAGGGACCTGAAGGACACCGAAATGTGAGTATGTACGTTTTTTTTTTTTTACTTTTACGCTGGTAACCACGGTAAACATCGGGTTACTAAGCTCGGCCCTGTGCTTAGTAACCCGATGTTTACCCTGGTTACCTGGGACCTTGGCATCGTTGGTCGCTGGAGAGCGGTCTGTCTGGCAGCTCCCCAGCGACCACACAATGACTTTCCAACGATCACGGCCAGGTCGTATCGCTGGTCGTGATCTTTGGTAAATCGTTATGTGAGACGGTACCCTTAGGGTTGGAATTAGGGCTAGGGTTGGAAATAGGGTTAAGATTAGGCTTGTGGTTAGGGTTAAGGATAGGGTTAGGGTTGTGTTGGGGTTACAGTTGTGGGTAGGGTTGGGATTAGGGTTAGGATTAGGGTTGGATTTAGGGTTACGGGTGTGTTGGGGTTAGGGTTTGTGGTTAGGGGTGTGTTGGGGTTAGGGTTGTGATTATGGTTATGGCTACAGTTGGGATTAGGGTTAGGGGTGTGTTGGGGTTAGTGTTGAAGTTAGAATTGAGGGGTTTCCACTGTTTAGGCACATCAGGGGTCTCCAAATGCAACATGGCGCCACCATTGATTCCAGCCAATCTTGCGTTCAAAAAGTCAAATGGTGCGCCCTCCCTTCCAAGCCCCGACGTGCGCCCAAACAGTGGTTTACCCCCACATATGGGATACCAGCGTACTCAGGACAAACTGGGCAACAACTATTGGGGTCCAATTTCTCCTGTTACCCTTGCAAAAAAAAAAAATTACTTGCTAAAACATAATTTTGAGGAAAGAACAATTATTTTTTATTTTCACGGCTCTACGT
Organism: Ranitomeya variabilis; assembly: GCF_051348905.1. Classification (NCBI taxonomy): domain Eukaryota; kingdom Metazoa; phylum Chordata; class Amphibia; order Anura; family Dendrobatidae; genus Ranitomeya; species Ranitomeya variabilis. Next base: position 466,841,458 of record NC_135233.1, read on the forward strand.
TATAAACTTATGTGAAACACTTGGGGGTTGAAAGTGCTCACCACACATCTAGATAAGATCCTTTTGGGGTCTAGTTTCCAAAATGGGGTCACTTGTGGGGGTGTTTCTACTGTTTAGGCACATCAGGGGCTCTGCAAATGCAACGTGACGCCCGCAGACCATTCCATCAAAGTCTGCATTTCAAATGTCACTACTTCCCTTCCGATCCCTGACGTGCGCCCAAACAGTGGTTTACCCCCACATATGAGGTATCAGCGTACTCACAACAAACTGAGCAACAAATATTGGGGTCCAATTTCTCCTGTTACCCTTGTGAAAATAAACAATTGCTTGCTAAAACATCTTTTTTGAGGAAAGAAAAATTATTTTTTATTTTCACGGCTCTGCGTTGTAAACTTCTGTGAAGCACTTGGGGGTTGAACATGCTCACCACACATCTAGATAAGTTCCTTGGGGGGTCTAGTTTCCAAAATGGGGTCACTTGTGGGGGGTTTCTACTGTTTAGGCACATCAGGGGCTCTGCAAACGTAACATGATTCCCGCAGACCATTCCATCAAAGTCTGCATTCCAAATCGTCACTACTTCCATTCCGAGCCCCGCCATGTGCCCAAACAGTGGTTTACCCCCACATATGGGGTATCAGCGTACTCAGGAGAAACTGGACAACAACTTTTGGGATCAAATTTTTCCTGTTACCCTTGGGAAAATTAAAAAATTCTGGGCTAAAAAAATATTTTTGAGGAAAGAAAACACATTTTTTATTTTCACGGCTCTGCGTTATAAACTTCTGTGAAGCACTTGAGGGATCAAAGTGCTCACCACACATCTAGATTAGTTCCTTGTGGGTCTAGTTTCCAAAGTGGGGTCAATTGTGGGGAGTTCCTACTGTTTAGGCACATCAGGGGCTCTGCAAATGCAACGTGACGCCCGCAGAGCATTCCATTAAAGTCTGCATTTCAAAACGTCACTACTTCCCTTCCGCTCCCCGACGTGTGCCAAAACAGTGGTTTACCCCCACATATGGGGTATCAGTGTACTCAGGAGAAACTGGACAACAACTTTTGGGGTCCAATTTCTCCTGTTACCCTTGGGAAAATAAAAAATTGTGGGTTAAAAAATCATTTTTGAGGAAAGAAAAATAATTTTTTATTTTCATGGCTCTGCGTTATAAACTTCTGTGAAGCACTTGAGGCATCAAAGTGCTCACCACACATCTAGATTAGTTCCTTGGGAGGTCTAGTTTCCAATATGGGGTCACTTGTGCGGGAGCTCCAATGTTTAGGCACACAGGGGCTCTCCAAACGCGACATGGTGTCCGCTAATGATTGAAGCTAATTTTCCATTCAAAAAGCCAAATGGCGTGCCTTCCCTTCCGAGCCCTGCCGTGCGCCCAAACAGTGGTTTACCCCCACATATGGGGTATCATCGTACTCAGGACAAACTGGACAACAACATTTGGGGTCCAATTTCTCCTATTATCCTTGGGAAAATAAAAAACTCCGGGCTAAAAATCATTTTTGAGGAAAGAAAAATATTTTTTTATTTTCATGGCTCTGCGTTATAAACTTCTGTGAAGCACCTGGGGGTTTTAAGTGCTCACTATACATCTAGATTAGTTCCTTGGGGGGTCTAGTTTCCAAAATGGGGTCACTTGTAGGGGAGCTCCAATGTTTAGGCACACAGGGGCTCTCCAAACGCGACATGGTGTCCGCTAATGATTGAAGCTAATTTTCCATTCAAAAAGCCAAATGGCGTGCCTTCCCTTCCGAGCCCTGCCGTGCGCCCAAACAGTGGTTTACCCCCACATATGGGGTATCATCGTAGTCAGGACAAACTGGACAACAACATTTGGGGTCCAATTTCTCCTATTATCCTTGGGAAAATAAAAAACTCCGGGCTAAAAATCATTTTTGAGGAAAGAAAAATATTTTTTTATTTTCATGGCTCTGCGTTATAAACTTCTGTGAAGCACCTGGGGGTTTTAAGTGCTCACTATACATCTAGATTAGTTCCTTGGGGGGTCTAGTTTCCAAAATGGGGTCACTTGTAGGGGAGCTCCAATGTTTAGGCACACAGGGGCTCTCCAAACGCAACATGGTGTCCACTAACGATTGGAGCTAATTTTCCATTGAAAAAGTCAAATGGCGCGCCTTCCCTTCCAAGCCTTGCCGTGCACCCAAACAGTGGTTTACCCCCACATATGAGGTATCGGCGTACTCAGGAGAAATTGCCCAACAAATTTTAGGATCCATTTTATCCTGTTGCCCATGTGAAAATGAAAAAAATGAGGCTAAAAAAAATTTTGTGTGAAAAAAAAGTACTTTTTCATTTTTACGGATCAATTTGTGAAGCACCTGAGGGTTTAAAGTGCTCACTATGCATCTAGATAAGTTCCTTGGGGGGTCTAGTTTCCAAAATGGGGTCACTTGTGGGGGAGCTCCAATGTTTAGGCACACAGGGGCTCTCCAAACCTGACATGGTGTCCGCTAACGATGGAGATAATTTTTCATTCAAAAAGTCAAATGGCGCTCCTTCCCTTCCGAGCCTTACCATGTGCCCAAACAGTAGTTTACCCCCACATATGAGGTATTGGCGTACTCAGGAGAAATTGCCCAACAAATTTTAGGATCCATTTTATTCTGTTGCCCATGTGAAAATGAAAAAATTGAGGCTAAAAGAAAATTTGTGTGAAAAAAAAAGTACTTTTTCATTTTTACGGATTAATTTGTGAAGCACCTGGGGGTTTAAAGTGCTCACTATGCTTCTAGATACGTTCCTTGGGGGGTCTAGTTTCCAAAATGGGGTCACTTGTGGGGGAGCTCCAATGTTTAGGCACACGGGGGCTCTCCAAACGCGACATGGTGTCCGCTAAAGATTGGAGCCAATTTTTAATTCAAAAAGTCAAATGGCGCTCCTTCCCTTCCGAGCCCTGCCGTGCGCCCAAACAGTGGTTTACCCCCACATATGAGGCATCAGCGTACTCAGGACAAATTGGACAACAACATCCGTGGTCCAGTTTCTCCTTTTACCCTTGGGAAAATAAAAAAATTGTTGCGAAAAGATCATTTTTGTGACTAAAAAGTTAAATGTTAATTTTTCCCCTATTTGTTGCTTCTGCTGCTCTGAAACACCTGAAGGGTTAATAAACTTCTTGAATGTGGTTTTGAGCACCTTGAGGGGTGCAGTTTTTAGAATGGTGTCACTTTTGAGTATTTTCAGCCATATAGACCCCTCAAACTGACTTCAAATGTGAGGTGGTCCCTAAAAAAAATGGTTTTGTAAATTTTGTTGTAAAAATGAGAAATCACTGGTCAAATTTTAACCCTTATAACTTCCTAGCAAAAAAAAAATTTGTTTCCAAAATTGTGCTGATGTAAAGTAGACATGTGGGAAATGTTATTTATTAACTATTTTGTGTCACATAACTCTCTGGTTTAACAGAATAAAAATTCAAAATGTGAAAATTGCAAAATTTTCAAAATTTTCACCAAATTTCCGTTTTTTTCACAAATAAACTCAGAAATTATCGACCTAAATTTACCACTAACATGAAGCCCAATATGTCACGAAAAAACAATCTCAGAACCGCAAGGATCCGTTGAAGCGTTCCTGAGTTATTACCTCATAAAGGGACACTGGTCAGAATTGCAAAAAATGGCAAGGTCATTAAGGCCAAAATAGGCTGGGTCATGAAGGGGTTAATCCATATCAGTTTCATAGCTAGTTACCATTACAAGAGAAGTGCTTGAGGTTTTGCATGCAACAGGCTGCATCTGTGTAAGCAACACAGTTTTCCTGACCCATAGACTAGCACTTCTGCAGTCACGCTCATGGCACTTCTCCAGTTACTAGGTCAGATTATTGAGAATACAACATGACATAATGAACAACTACAAAAAGCCAGTCTCTTTAATATAGGTAAAGTTGTAGGGAATGTACAGGTAGCAGATGAACAAGTGATCTAGTACTTGAAGGGACAAAGAAGACACCAGTATTATAAATGGCCCATGTTAAAGGAGTTTGACTTGAGGAGCTTCATGTAACATCTCTTGCAGTGTGATGCTATATTCTTTAAATGTTGCACACTGTCTTGAGAAATAGATTGATGGAGACAAAATAATTACCAATTAATTTAGGCGCATAGATGTCACAGAAGAAGCTTAGGCAGCTGCAGTATTGTTCACGAGGAGGATAAGGTCCAGTGGAAAGGACTTTATCACAAAGGTTGGTGGAAGGTGGCACAGAGTTTTTCCTCGCTTACATGCTTCCTATCCATGCTGCAAGGCTTTATCTTCACAAAATGAACAATTATTACTAAATTTGTTGTAATCATAATTATATTTTTGTGGGGGATTTTTTTTGCTTATTTTATGTGACTGGGTGAAAAAAAAAATCTTATTCTGCAGGTTTTACTTTTTGTATTGATTCACTTTTACCTTTGCAGCGATTTAATTTTTATTTTAACAAAACCTGAAAAGATTAGAAAATTGAGCTCACGATATTGCCTTTTTAGCCTAAGCCCATGAGGAAGGTTTCATATTGTGAACTGCATTTTTTTTTTCATATATAAAATATTCACATATATAGTGGTGTCTGTAGGTAATACACAACTGCCTGCAGGTTATATGCTGCTGCCTGCAGGGTATATAAAGCATAATGTAGGTTATTCACAACGTCTGCAGATTATACAGAACTGTCTGTGGGTTGTACAAAAAAAAAACTGTAGGCTACGAGAAAGGGCCTATAAATAGCTGTCTGTACATTACCCTCACCTTTATGCTATGTAGAACTGTCTGTAAATTATTTATGGTGTGAATGATCAGAATGTTTCTAATAAAATATACGCAAAGTCACATTCTGGAGACTTGTAGTTAGCAATTCACAGCCTTGTTCCAGTAGAACGCTCATAATTTTATGGAAACATGAAATAAAAAAAATTCCAAAAAGGCCTTTATGTATAATTTAATGCTATCGATGCTTTTTAATTTTATGTCTCAAGATTGTGTAATGCTATCGGGAGGTTTGCTAGTAAGCAATGTAAGTTCCTACTCTCCCCAGATAAACAGGGCTTTGATAGACATCCGGGTCGGGAGAGAAAGTGACATGTGAGCAACTACTTTTTGGCTTTTACATGGCAGCTAGTGGTATCTAGTGTAGCGCAGACAGAGGAAATTTTAGACCCCATTCTTGTTCCTTTATTTATTATCCAGAAACAAGCAGCACTGGTTGCCATTTTCTTTAAGTAGGAAAAACCTTTAGCTATGTGCAGATTAATTTTTTTAGGATTTTTTTTTTTTAAAGGAAATCTGTCACTAGGTTTTTAGTACCCCATCTGAGAGAAGCTTGATGTAGGGGCAGAGACTTTGATTCCAATGATGTGTCCCTTACTTTAGTGGTTGCTGCAGTTTTGACAATCACAGTTTTCTCTGTTGCAGATCTAGCAGTTTTCTGAATGCTAAGCCCCGTTTAACCCCACCCACATCACTGATTGGCAGCAATCTATGTACACTGCATAGGCAGAAAGCTGACAGTCAGTGGTGTGGGCGGGGTTTTACAGGGCTCATGAATATAGAGGAATACATGGCAGCAGGTTTACTAGTCCTCTAATGATAAAATCATTGCTTTATCAGCTGGTGATTATCAAAATTATAGCAAGCAGCCCAGTAAGTGACACATCTCTGGAATCAGAATCTCTGACCCTACATCATACATCTCTCAAATAAAGTGGCATAAACTTGTGAAAAATTTCCTTTAACCACTTACCAACATATATATGGCGCCACGGGAGCTGCGTTACCAAAAAATGCTGTATAGCTACGGAGCTGTGATCACACGGGCTCACGCTAAGCGCTGCCACAATCGAGTGCGGGATCAGCTCTATGTGAGAGCTGACATCCACAATCGGTGCTAGCTCCCTCTGTGCTCCCATTGGCACACCACTTTGGGTCAATGGTGACCTCAGGATCCAAGATGGCCGTGGGGTCACCCAGGGACGGTGGCATGTCAGCTCATGCTTAGAGCACCAGCTGACACCCCTCCACCCTGCATGTGAGACGCTGCTCTAATGCTCTGCAGTGCAGAATACTAGATCATCGATCTGTCACTATACAGTTGGTTTCTCATCCTGGGACAATGTAAAAAAAGTTAATAAAAATTGTAAAAATATTTAAGAAAATCACAAAATAAAGAACAAAAAAAGAAAAAAAGAAAAATATTAATCCAATAAATATATTTATGTAAAGAAAAAAGTCCACATATTTTGTATTGCCGTATCCGGAGCTACCCAACCTATAAAACTGTCCCACTAGTTAACTCCTTCAGTGAACACCGTTAAAAAATTAATAAAAAACGAGTCAAAAGACTATCCTTTATCATCATACCGTCGAATAAAAAGTGGAATAAAACGTGATCAAAAAGACCAATCTCCATAATAATGGTCTCTCTGAAAACTTAATCTTGTCCCACAAAAAAAAGCTGCCATACAGCTCTGTCAGCAGAAAAATAAAAAACGCATACCATAAGGCTACTTTCACACTAGTGTTTTTTGTCCTCCGACGCAATGCGTCGTTTTGGAGCAAAAACGCATCCTGCAAAAGTGCTTGCAGGATGCGTTTTTTCTCCATTGACTTGTATTAGCGACGCATTGCGACGGATTGCCACACGTCGCATCCGTCGCGTCCGCTTCGTGCTTTGGCTGATCGCCGGCACAAAATAACGCTACATGTAACTTTTTTTGTGCCGACGGACCGCCATTTCCGACCGCGCATGCGCGGCCGGAACTCCGCCACCACCTCCCCGCACCTCACAATGGGGCGGCGGATGCGCTGGAAAAATGCATCCGCTGCCCCCGTTGTGCGGCGTATACAACGCTAGCGTCGGTGACCTCGGCCCGATGCACTGCGACGGGCCGAGCCCGACGCTAGTGTGAAAGAAGCCTAAGGCTACTTTCACACTAGCGTTTTTTGCAATCCGTCGCAATGCGTCGTTTGGCCGACAAAACGCATCCTGCAAAAGTGCTTGCAGGATGCGTTTTTTCCCCATAGACTAACATTAAGCGACGTATTGCGACAGATTGACACACGTCGCAACCGTCGTGCGACGGTTGCGCCGTGTTGTGGCAGACTGTCGGCACAAAAAAAGCTACATGTAACGTTTTTTGCCGCCGACGGTCCGCTTTTTCCGACCGCGCATGCGCGGCCGGAACTCCGCCCCCACCTCCCCACACCTCACAATGGGGCAGCGGATGCGCTGGAAAAATGCATCCGCTGCCCCCTTGTGCGGCGTATACAACGCTAGCGTCGGTAACCTCGGCCCGACGCACTGCGACGGGCCGAGCCCGACGCTAGTGTGAAAGAAGCTTAAGAGAGAAGCAGGACAAAGGCACAGCTGTTTGACCTTGGGTTAATGAAGCTGCACACACACAGGGGTTACGGGTGCCACTTCCGTTCTATCTGCCTGCTGTTGGTATAATGATGCCACAATAAAGGATTTTGTTGCACGGGACGGTATGTGCCAATCTATATGGACATACAGAAAAATAAAAAAGTTATAGCTCTCAGAATAAAGCGATGCAAAAATAATTATTTTTTCTATAAAATTATTTTTATTGTGTAAAAGCGCCAAAACATAAATAAAATATATAAATGTGGTATTGATGTAATTGTGCTGACCCACAGAATAAAGCTGCTTTATCAATTTTACTACATGCAGAATGACATTAAAAAAAACACCAAAAAATAAATCTTGAATTTCAGGTTTTTGTTCATTCCAGGGCCGGACTGGGACTAAAATTCAGCCCTGGCATTTGAAGTCACACAGGCCCACTTGTCACATGGTGACTGTATAATATCTTTGTACACTTGTAGGCTACAAGAAGTGAGGGGAGTGTAACACGACTATATAACATATAATTACAGCTGTATCCAGCATTACAGCTCAGCCCCCATAGAATGTAATACAGCACAGCCCCCATAGACTATAATACAGCACAGCCCCATAGAATGTAATGCTGCACAGCCCCCATAGACTATAATACAGCACAGCCCCATAGAATGTAATGCTGCACAGCCCCCATAGACTATAATACAGCACAGCCCCATAGAATGTAATGCTGCACAGCCCCCATAGAATGTAATGCAGCACAGCCCCCATAGAATGTAATGCAGCACAGCCCCATAGAATGTAATGCAGCACAGCCCCCATAGAATGTAATGCAGCCAGACCCATAGAATATAATGCAGCAGAGGCCCATAGAATGGAATGCAGCACAGCCCCCATACAATATAATGCAGCACAGCCCCATAGAATATAATGCAGCACAGGCCCATAGAATGGAATGCAGCACAGGCCCATAGAATACAATGCAGCACAGGCCCATAGAATATAATGTAGCACAGGCCCATAGAATACAATGCAGCACAGGCCCATAGAATACAATGCAGCACAGGCCCATAGAATACAATGCAGCACAGGCCCATAGAATGGAATGCAGCACAGCCCCATAGAATGGAATGCAGCACAGCCCCATAGAATGGAATGCAGCACAGCCCCATAGAATGGAATGCAGCACAGCCCCATAGAATATAATGCAGCACAGGCCCATAGAATATAATGCAGCACAGGCCTAGAATATAATGCAGCACAGGCCCATAGAATGGAATGCAGCACAGCCCCATAGAATATAATGCAGCAGAGGCCCATAGAATGGAATGCAGCCAGCCCCATAGAATATAATGCAGCAGAGGCCCATAGAATGGAATGCAGCACAGCCCCATAGAATATAATGCAGCAGAGGCCCATAGAATGGAATGCAGCCAGCCCCATAGAATATAATGCAGCAGAGGCCCATAGAATGGAATGCAGCCAGCCCCATAGAATATAATGCAGCAGAGGCCCATAGAATGGAATGCAGCACAGCCCCTCCCCCAATAGCTCCACAATCCAGTCATCACTCATTGATAAAAAAAAAAACACTCTCCTCACCTTTCCTCCTGCCCCGCGCTGCTCTGGCTCTGGTCTCAGCAGTCGCAGTCTGCCTGCCCGGTCACACAGCAGGTGCGCGATGATATGACGTCATCGCGCACCCGCAGTGTCAGCGGCAGGCAGAGCGGGGAATGATGGGAGAGGGGGCGTCAGCAGACGCTCTCTCCTCCATCATTGCATTCAACTGTACCGGCGTCTATGACGCCGGTATAGTTGAATGCGGGGCCGGGAGTGCGCCGACAGCGGGGAGAGTGTGCCGACAGCGGCACACTCGAGCGGCCCACTACTGCCACCGGCCCTTCTGGCATTTGCCACAACTGCCCGATGGCCAGTCCGGCCCTGGTTCATTCTCCTTACTAAAAATCGGAATAGGAAGCGATCAAAACATGTCATGTGCACGGAATTGATACCAATAAAAATATCAAGTCGTCCCGCAAAAGAAGCTCTCACCGAAATCTGGAAAAATTATAGCTGTCGAAATATGGGGATGCCAAAACTAGTTTTTGCAATAAAAAAAACATTTTTAAGTGTGTGACAGCAGCCAAACATAAAAACCCGATATAAATCTGATATCGCTGTATTCGCACTGACCCAAAGAATAAAGTCTTCTAATCACTTATACCGCACCAGGAACGGCATAAAAAATAAATTAAACCAATTCTTAACCTGCTATTTTGTTAATTCTGCCTCCCAAAGATCGTAGTAAGGCTCAGCTCACATCTAGGGTTTCCATGTAAATCTCTGAAAAGCATGATTCAGAACCCGTGACGTAAGATTCCCTATAATGAGGCAGATGGAGGCACGGTAGATGCCGTGTGGCTGCCTATGATCTGGCAGTGTTCGTTTTATAGGTGTGCATAAAAGTGCGGTCGACCACAGTTTTGTGCACCTCTGAAAGAAGGACACTGCTTATGTGTATGTGTAGCACAAGCGATCGGATGATCACACCTTCGATTCTCCTAAGGACACTATTGAAGCCAGTAAAAAAAAAAAGAAAAGTTATAAAAAAAAAAAAGAAAAGTTCAAATCACCCTCCTTTTGCCCAATTCAAAAGAAAACAATGACAAAAGATTTAAAATACCCATATTTTGGTATCGTTGCATTCAGAAATATCCGATCTATCAAAATATAAAGTAAATTAATCTGATCAGTAAACAACGTAACAAGAATAAAATCGAAGTGCCAGAATTACGTTTTTTGGGCTGTTGCAACATTGCAATAAAATGCAATAACAGGCGATCAAAGCATCAGATCTACCCCAAAATTCTATCAATAACAACGTCAGCTAAGCACTCAAAAAATAAGCCCTCACCTAGCCCCAGATTCCAAAAAATGGAGACGCTACCAGTCTAGTAAAATGGCGACATTTTCTTTTTTTTTTTTCTTACAAATTTTCGACACAAATAAAAAAGAACCTATACATGTTTGGTATCTGCGTACTCGTACTGAACTGAAGAATCATATTGCAAGGTAAGTTTTAGTTAATGATGAACATCGTAAATAAAGAAAAGAAAAAAAAAAGCGGTGTTGCACTTTTTTCTTTGCAATTTGACCGCACTTGGAATTTTTTTCCCGCCTTCTAGTACACTGTATGGTAAAATCAATGGGATCATTCAAAAGTATCACTTGTCCTGCAAAAAATAAGCCCTCATACGCTTTATTGACACAAAAATTAAAAAAGGTACGGCTCTGGGAAGGGAGCAAAATACAAAAACGCAAAAACTGAAAATTGCAAGGAGGTGTTGGTGCTAATCTATATATATATAATTGTCTAAGGGGTACTTCCATCTGTCTGTCTGTCTGTAATGGAAATCCCGCGTCGCTGATTAGTCTCGCCAGCTGCCTGTCCTGGCTGCCGTGACCAATCAGCGACGGTCACAGTCCGGCCGAGAATTAGTCCCTCCCTACTTCTGTCCAGTCAGTGCCCGGCGCCCGCTCCATACTCCCGTTCAGTCACCGCTCACACAGGGTTAATGCCAGCGTTAACGGACCGTGTTATGCCATGGGTAAAGCACTCCGTTAACGCTGCTATTAACCCTGTGTGTCCCCAACTTTTTACTATTGATGCTGCCTATGCAGCATCAATCGTAAAAAGATCTAATGTTAAAAATAATAAAAAAAAACAAAAAACCTGCTATTCTTACCTTCCGTCGTCCGACGATGCGCTCGCGCCTGCCGCCAGCTTCCGTTCCCAGAGATGCATTGCAAAATTACCCAAAAGACTTAGCAGTCTTGCGAGACCGCTATGTCATCTGGGTAATTTCGCAATGCATCCTGGGAGCGAAAGATGGCGGCAGCCGCGCGCGCATCGGCACAGCTTCACTGGACCCCGGTGGGTGAGTATATAACTATTTTTTATTTTAATTACACGGTGAGTGGCCGGGCCCGGGCATAGTGATCTATGTGTACGGAGGCCCCAGCTGTGCAGAGTAGTCGTGTATCATATGAAGCTGTATAGGACTATTTACTTCAATGGCCAGTGTTTGATACTATGTGGGCTGTGCTATATATTACGTGGGCTGTTATATATTACGTTGCCAGTGTTATATACTATGTGGCCTGTATATACTGCGTGGCAGCTATATACTGCATGGACTGTGTTATATACTACGTGGGCTGTGTTATTTACTGCGTGGCCTGTATTAACGTATCGGGTATTCTACAAAATGTATGTATGTATATAGCAGCCACATACTATATAGCACAGGCCACGTAGTACTCCTATATACTACGTGGCCTGTGCTATATACTATGTGGCTGCTATATACATACATACATACATATTCTAGAATACCCGATGCGTTAGAATCGGGCCACCATCTAGTTTTCTATAAACATGCATTTATCTGCAATGATAACGATAGGATATTTTGGTTTGTTTTGAGATTTCATACAGTATTTCTATCCAGCAAATGCCAGTTTATATGATGGGATCTAATACCGACAAACGTTAATCTTTAGATCATCATAAAAGATGCAATCAACGTCAAGCGAGCAAATTCTCACTGATCATAATCGCTGCATATATTCACGCTAACCAATTATTCCAAACTTTTACGTCATCTTATGATATTTTACATGTTAATAGCCCCTTGTATATAAGGCTGCTAAATCAGGTCTTGACTAAGGCCACATGCTGACCAACTAATCAGTGATCACTGAGGTGAGGATGCGGCATTTCCACCATTATTAAAAAGATAAATGGGTCCTTTTTTTTTTTTTTTTTACAAGTGCAGAGGAACATGTTGATCTAATACAGTGATTACAAGGTCCAGTATTCAAGTATAATTCACTTTTTTGCCCACCTTAAAAAAAAATTAAAAAGGCCATAATAATTTGCAACAAATCATTAGTATACTCTTCAACTCTGCCACTCTATCAATTGTTGCAATTTAATGATAAATTTTGCATAACTTACAAAATCGCAAATTTTTAGATAAAATAGTACACTTCACAATATTAGATAAGAAATAGCAGGAGACCAATGTGCGACATCTTGGATGTTACTGATGGAGTTTTGTTCAAATCGTTATTTTTATTTTTTTTTAAGAAAGTTCTAATATTAAGACCTCATTCAGATTTCCGTGCAAATCAATTTGAGATTAGACCACAATGCAAAGACTGGCAGAGGATTTCCTGATCCGAACGTAAAAAATATATGTGTAGCGGGCAGGGGCTGGCTGGCACTTTTCAGCCTGGGGGGCAATCACAAGGCGGTGGCCCTCCATTTCCCTGCTTATATCTGGCCACTGCATTAAAGTAGCAGAGATAACAGGCTTTAAAAACAGGCTGGTACACAGATATGGGAACAGAACGGAGCTTGCTGCATAGATATGGTAGCAGAATCAAGCTTACTCCAGAGATATGGGAGCAGAACCGAGCTTACTCCAGAGACATGGGAACAGAACAGAGCTTACTCCGGAGATATGAGAGCAGAACCAAGCTTACTACAGAAATATGGGAACAGAACCAAGCTTACTGCAGAGATATGGCAGCAGAACCGAGCTTACTGCACAGATATGGGAGCAGAACTGAGCTTACTACGGAGATATGGGAGCAGAACTGAGCTTACTACAGAGATATGGGAGAAGAACCGAGCTTACTACAGAGATATGTGAGCAGAACCGAGCTTACTACAGAGATATGGAAGCAGAACCGGGCTTACTACAGAGATATGGAAGCAGAACCGGGCTTACTACAAAGATATGGGAGCAGAACAGAGCTTACTACAGAGATATGGGAGCAGAACCGAGCTTACTACAGAGATATGGGAGCAGAACCGAGCTTAAAGCAGAGATATGGCAGCAGAACCGAGCTTACTGCAGAGATATGTGAGCAGAACTGAGCTTACTACAGAGATATGTGAGCAGAACAGAGCTTACTACAGAGATATGGGAGCAGAACGGAGCTTACTACAGAGATATGTGAGCAGAACCGAGCTTACTACAGAGATGTGGGAGCAGAACCGAGCTTAAAGCAGAGATATGGCAGCAGAACCGAGCTTACTGCAGAGATATGTGAGCAGAACCGAGCTTACTACAGAGATATGTGAGCAGAACAGAGCTTACTACAGAGATATGGGAGCAGAACGGAGCTTACTACAGAGATATGTGAGCAGAACAGAGCTTACTACAGAGATATGGAAGCAGAACCGGGCTTACTACAGAGATATGGAAGCAGAACCGGGCTTACTACAAAGATATGGGAGCAGAACAGAGCTTACTACAGAGATATGGGAGCAGAACCGAGCTTACTGCAGAGATATGGCAGCAGAACCGAGCTTACTCCAGAGATATGGGAGCAGAACCGAGCTTAATAAGTCTACTACATGGAACCAAGCCTGCTACATAGAAACTGGAGCAGAACCGAGATTATGACATACATACAGTACCATAATCTAGATTACCAGAACCAAGCTTACTTAGATATGGTGCTATAACTGAGCTTACTTACAAACATACATACAACAATACAGCTACACAGTGCCTAGTACTATCACCACTACACAGCGAATACATAATATTATAATATCACCATTACCTCTACATGAAACTACACTCTATACAAAGACCAATGATGCCACCATACACTCCCTGACAGAAGTTATGTCGCTTATCCATGTTATGTAAATAAAAGCTTATAACCTGACGTTAAGTTCATCCATTGGTTGTATAAATTATTCTTTTGAAAGCTGAAACACTCCAAAATGTGGTTTAGGGTAAGAAAATAAATTGTCATTGTTAAATAGGCTTATTTTGCACATTTATTTAATCAGGACTATTCACCAGGTGCTTACTCTTAAAGAAAAATGTCATGGTGTTCTCATAAAAAGTATAGTGGTTTATTGAATTGTCCACAGAAAAACCACATTGCAGCAAAACATAAAAGTAGATGAAATAGTTACGAACAGATTGTCCATGTGTAAATATCAGCGCTTGTCTTGTTACTCATCTTTCCCAAAGTCCTGAATGGTAAAACCCGTCTGTCTGTGTGAACTTTGAAGTCATCATGGTTACCGGCTATTCCTTCCTTGTGTCGTGTCTTGTCTGATGTCCATGGAGAATGATGGTGAAGGCAGGAGGTGGCTGCTCCCACGTGACAAAATCCCCCCACCCTCCTAAGAGACAATATTTATATGTCCCACAGACCACGTGTTCCCTGTATATGGCATTGACTTATACTCTGAGCTACATACACAGAAATAGCTGTTTGTAATGTCAGCAAGAAGCAATGAGCTCAGTACAGAATAAGAATAACTCAATTAATAATTAATATTTAACAGTCATCAATGCAGAAATATTGATCAGTTAATGGACCCAGAATGGTCAGATTTTGGCAAGACAAAAGTTTTGACGCCCACAGAAAGTAATGTGATATTCAAACAATTAACTTAAAATACAAATATACGTTGCATAACATTGGTGAATGAAGTTGTGGTGCTATTAGAGTCATATTTAATATTTTATTTGACTTCCATGAGCTTGAAGGACTGCATCCATGCAGTTCAACAATGATTCATACAATTTATTAATTAAGTCATCAGGAATAGCAAAGAATGCAGTCTTACATGCCTCCCAGAGTTCACCTAGATTCTTTGGTTTTGTCTTACAAGCTTCCTCTTTCATCCTACCCCAAACGTGCTCAATGATGTTCATGTCTGGTGACTGGGCTGGCCAGTCCTTGAGCACCTTGATCTTTTTTGCCTGGAGGAACTTTGTTGTAGAGATGGATGTATGAGATTGAGCACCGTCCTGCTGCAGAATTTGACCCCTTTTATGATTTGGAATATAAGAGGTACCTAATACTTCTTGATATTTTAGGCTATTGATATTGCCTTCCACCTTGCAAACATTTCTCACACAACCATACTGAATGTAACCCCAGACCATGATCTTTCCCCCACCAAATTTAACTGTTTTTTGGGTGTATTTTGGATCCATACGGGCTCCAGTAGGTCTCCTGCAGTATTTGCAGCGGCTGTGGTGTAATTATACTGAAGATTCATCAGAGAAATCCACCTTCTGCCACTTTTCCAGCGTCCATCTGTTTAGCAGGCTGTGGGACTTTGCAAATGTCACACAGTTTTTTATTTGCCTTTTGTTTAGTGCTGGCTTCTGGGCACTGATTCAACCATGGAGGCCATTTCGAGACAGAATCCTACAAACTGTTCTAGTTGACACAGGGACTTGAAGTGACCAGGCCTGTTGGAGCTCTGCTGCAGTGGAAGAGGGGCTTGCTTTGGATTTTCTAACCAAAAAACATTCCTCCTGAGCAGTTGTCTTGCGGGGTCTGCCGGACCTGGGCTTATCAAACACATCTCCAGTCTCTTCAAATCTTTTTCGAATTCTTTGTACTTGACGCTGAGACACATTAAAGGTGCCCGCCACCTCTGCAGTGGATCTGGTCTCTTGATAATCCAGGCTTTGGTCGCAGGGTGGATTTTTGGCATGTTGTCAGAGCCTAAGTTGCAGTTCAAGTGAAGGTCTGGGATGCTGGGTTTCTTTTTATACACACACACTAAATAACCGATCATGTACTGAGCACAGGTGAGGATGTAAACTAGGATTGGGTGCATTATATGACCGACAATAAAACTTTTGTCTTGCTAAAATCTGACCATTCTGTGTCCATTAACTGATCAATATTTCTGCATTGATGACAATTTATTTTTTATTTTCTTAACCTAAACCACATTTTGGAGGGTTTCAGCTTTCAAAAGAATAATTTATACAACCAATGGATGAATTTAACGTCAGGTTATAACCTTTTATTTACATAACATGGATAAGCAACATAACTTCTGTCAGGGAGTGTACACCTTTTACAACTTGTATACTACAATACTGATGATTAATTTGAAAAAACACAATACTAAGTGCCATTGTATACAGGAACTCTGTATTTACTGTCAGTGTAAAGATAATACAGTGATCACCGGTGACATTATACACAGGAGATCTGTATAAGGTGTCGGTGTACAGTTAATACAGTGATCACGACTGCCAGTGACATTATACACAGGAGCTTTGTGTATAATATACAGTGTATAGTGTCAGTGTATAGGTAATACACTGACTCACTAGTGATGTCTCTAGCTGAAGTCCTTCATCTTTGCTTTTCATTTTCATCCAGCACAGACCGCCGTCACTTCTTCCAGCCAGGACTCGTCTCTGCACAAAATAACACAGTTACCTAAAGCACGGCTTCAAGAGCACATTCCCCACTTTTTCCCTTTCTTCTACACTACACATCTGAATACAGAGGTGCACCCACAATCAATATATAATTGGTTATTATGCAACCTCATAGATTGTAAGCTTGCGAGAGGGGCCCTCATTCCTTTTGGTATCTGTTGATCTATGTGTTTATTGTTATGCTTAATGTCCATTGTCTGTACAAGTCCCCTCTAAAATGTAAAGTGTTGCAGAATATGTTGGCACTATAGAAATAAATTATAATTATTATCCCATAATTCCAAATATAAATTATAATCCACCACTGTGCACCCACTAACTATAAATAGCCACTTTCCCCATTTAATATATAAATTAATTAGCACCTGTACTCTTTCCCCCAATTCATTACCAGTCACTTCATCCTCAACGCTCCCCACTATGTACCTACCACTCTAACCCTAACCCCGATTCATTATAGTTACATGCCCCTCCCGCCCCAATTCATTGTCATGTCTTTCTCTCCCACCCTCTATTCATTATCAACTGCTCTACCCCACATTCAATACAGCATTTACTCCCCCACCCTTAAAATTAATTATTTGTTCTTCCCCTAGATCATCATTTGCTCTCCCCACCCCCTCTTCAATTGATCATTTGCTCTCTCCACCTTCAATTAAATTGCTGTCCCCTGTCCCTCACACTGAATTCATCATTTGCAGTCCCCCCACTTTAATTTGAAGTCCCCTTACTTCATTCATTGCAGTCCCCTATCACCCCCTCACTTCACCTGCAGTGCCCGTTCATCATTTGCAGCCCCCTATCCCCCTTCCATTTAATCATGAGCAGTCCCACCTCAGACACACTTCATCATGTGCAGTCTTGCAGTCTCCTTCCCCCCACTTCATCATGTGCAGTCCCCATTACCCACCCACTTCATGTGCAGTCCATCTTACCCCCCATTTCATCATGTGCAGCCCCACTCCCCCATTTCATCATGTGCAGTCCCCCTTACTCCCTCCCACTTCATCATGTGCAGCCCCATTCTCCCTTCATCATGCGCAATCCCCCTTACCCCCACATCATGTGCGGCTCCATTCCACAATGTACAGCCCCACTCTCCCCACTTCATCATGTGCAGTCTCCTTTATCTACTAAACTCCATCATGTCCAGCCCCACTCCCCTTCATCATGTGCAGCCCCACTTACCCCCTCACTCCATCATGTGCAGTCTCCTTTAACCCCCAAATTCCATCATGTGCAGTCTCCTTACACCCCCCACTTAATCACTTGCAGTTAGCCACCATTAAATTTATTTTATAAAGAAAACAAAAAAGTTTTTCATACTTACCTCACCAGTCGCTCCCCTGCAGCACCTCTCTGCTTCTAGCATTCGGGAGATGTCGGCGCGTGCGTGAGGATGCCATCGCGCATGCCCGACACCTAACCTGGAAATATAGAGAACATGAAGGGAGTAGAAGCTGTGCAGCTGTGAAGGTGACAGCCAAGCATAGCTCCCGGCCCCAGCGCAGACGTGTGCGCTAACTGTGATGCGGCTGTGTCTGCTGCCGGCCACGTCACAGTACAGCGGACATGGCTGTGCACAATTTGCTGTGTGGCTGTAGCCACCACCAGGCAGCCGGCCCTGAACAGCTGCTGGGGGAGTGGCCCGGGGGGCATTTGCCTCTTTGCCACCTGGGCCAGTCAGCCCCTGGTAGCGGGAATACTGTGACAGAGAGGGGCCAGAAGACTGCGGCGTCTGGTTTCACAAACTCCTGCACTGGTTAGAAGTACTTCACCATCTTATTAAACAGTGCTGGTTTTTTCTTGCTAGCAGTGCAAGGGTTAAGCTGTTCAAGTTGTACCTCCTGGAGCTTTCCTATGTGGATTGTCTCAGCTGTTCAGTGTTGGCCACTCCTCTCTGCTATATATGCTCTTCTCTGGCGCTTAGGAATTGCCATGGTTAGTTCTTACTTCCTGATTTGGAGTTGGAGGTGTAGTTTGTTGTTGGAGTTTGGAGATTTGTTCAGGAGATTGTCGCATGGAGTTTTGTCTGTGTGCACATCCTCACCCTCTCTTATTTTGTTTTTTCTTCCTTTAACTCCTCTCTGTTCCACTTTGTTGTTTGGTGAGTGTATTTTGTATGATTGCTCTTTTAATTTATTCCTGTCCGTCTTCCCTCGTTTGTTTGTTTAGTGTTCTCCTATATATTTCGGCTTCTCACCTCCGTGGGTATAGGAGGGTTGATGTAGGAGCATTGCAAGGCACGAGAACCCGGCGTCTCCACCGTCAAGAGTAATCCGGGGGACAAAGATAGACCGGGGTGCCCCTAGTTTTAGGGACATGGTTAGCACCCTGTTGTGAATTCTGCTCTTGGGCTCCCTCCGGTGGTTATAAGTGGTAGTGCTGCTGTTTGTCCTTCACAGCAGTCATCAGGTGTTTCCACTTCGGACTGGGCTATTTAGTCTGGCTTCACCCTTTAGTGAGTGCCAGTTGTTAATTGTTTCTGGAGGATTCACATCCCTTTCTGGTCGCTCCTGCTTGCTGTTCATTTCTACAAGATAAGTTCTGCTTGTTTTGCTGCCCACATGTTGTGGGCCTCATTGTTCAGTGCATTGCATGTTTTTTCTTGTCCAGCTTAATCTGTGTAAGGATTTATGCAGCCAAGCTGGAATCTCTGGAGAGGCAGATATACCCTCCATGTCTTTAGTTAGATGTGGAGTTTTTTTGTATTTTCTGTGGTGGACATTTCTTAGTATTTTTATACTGACAGCATAGTTCTCTGTCCTATCTTTCCTATCTAGCTAGATTTGCCTCCTTTGCTAAATTCTGTTTTCAGTCTGTGTATGTTTCTTCCTCTCCTCTCACAGTCAATATTTGTGGGGGGCTGCCTATCCTTTGGGAATTTTCTCTGAGGCAAGATAGTTTTCCCTTTTCTATCTATAGGGTTAATTAGTCCTCCGGCTGTGTCAAGGTGTCTAGGATTGGTAGGTATATCCCACGGCTACTTCTAGTTGCGGTGTTAAGTTCAGGGTCTGCGGTCAGTACAGTTACCACATTCTCCAGAGTACGTCTCATGCCGCTTCTAGGCCACCAGATCATAACAGTACAACTGGCCAACAATGAGTTAACCGCATCTCAGAAGAAGGGAAAGAAAGTGCTGAGCCATTTTTTTTTCTGTACTCTGTTGTGTTTTTTTTTTCCCTCTTTACCTCTGGGTGGCTCAGGAGTTAGGCGCTGACATGGATGTTCAGGGACTTGCTTCTCGTGTGGATCAACTTGCTGCTAGAGTACAGGGTATTTCTGATTATATCGTGCAGACTCCAGTTTTAGAGCCTAGAATTCCTACTCCTGATCTGTTTTTTGGGGACAGGTCCAAATTTTTGAGCTTTAAAAATAACTGTAAACTGTTTTTTGCTCTGAAGCCCCATTCCTCTGGTGATCCCATCCAGCAGGTAAAAATTGTCATATCTCTGTTGCGTGGCGACCCTCAGGATTGGGCATTTTCCCTGGAATCTGGGAATCCGGTCTTGCTTAATGTAGACACCTTTTTTCAGGCGCTTGGGTTATTGTATGATGAACCTAATTCTGTGGATCATGCTGAGAAAACCTTGTTGGTCCTGTGTCAGGGTCAAGAAGCGGCAGAATCGTATTGCCAGAAATTTAGAAAATGGTCTGTGCTTACTAAATGGAATGAGGATGCTTTGGCGGCAATTTTCAGAAAGGGTCTTTCTGAATCCGTTAAAGATGTTATGGTGGGGTTCCCCACGCCTGCAGGTCTGAGTGATTCTATGTCTCTGGCCATTCAAATTGATCGGCGCTTGCGTGAGCGCAGAGTTGTGCACACTATGGCGTTGTCTTCCGAGCGGAGTCCTGAGCCTATGCAGTGTGATAGGATTGTGTCTAGAGCTGAACGACAAGGATTCAGACGTCAGAATAGGTTGTGCTTTTACTGCGGCGATTCTGCTCATGTTATTTCTGATTGCCCTAAGCGTGCCAAGAGAATCGCTAATTCTGTTACCATCAGTACTGTACAACCTAAATTTCTGTTATTTGTGACCCTGATCTGCTCATTATCGTCATTTTCTGTTATGGCATTTGTGGATTCAGGCGCCGCTTTAAATTTAATGGACTTAGAATTTGCCAGACGTTGTGGTTTTCCCTTACAGCCTTTGCAGAGTCCTATCCCTTTGAGGGGCATTGATGCTACACCATTGGCTAAAAATAAACCTCAGTTTTGGACACAGCTAACCATGTGCATGGCGCCAGCCCATCAGGAAGATTGTCGTTTTCTGGTGTTGCATAATTTGCATGATGCTATTTTGCTGGGGTTTCCATGGTTACAGGTGCATAATCCGGTGTTGGATTGGAAATCTATGTCTGTGACTAGTTGGGGTTGTCAGGGGGTTCATGATGACGTTTCTTTGATGTCAATTTCCTCCTCCCCCTCTTCTGAAATTCCTGAGTTTCTGTCAGATTTCCAAGATGTTTTCGATGAGCCCAGGTCCAGTTCCCTTCCACCGCATAGGGACTGTGATTGTGCTATTGACTTGATTCCAGGCTGTAAGTTCCCTAAGGGCCGACTTTTCAACCTGTCTGTGCCTGAACATGCCGCCATGTGGAGTTATGTTAAGGAGTCTTTGGAGAAGGGGCATATTCGGCCATCTTCTCCATTGGGAGCAGGTTTTTTTTTTGTTGCCAAGAAGGATGGCTCCTTGAGACCCTGTATTGATTATCGCCTCTTGAATAAGATCACGGTCAAATTCCAATACCCTTTGCCTTTGCTTTCTGATTTGTTTGCCAGGATTAAGGGGGCTAGTTGGTTTACTAAGATTGACCTTCGAGGGGCATATAATCTTGTTCGTATTAAGCAGGGTGACGAATGGAAAACTGCGTTTAATACGCCCGAGGGCCATTTTGAATATCTTGTGATGCCATTCGGACTCTCTAATGCCCCATCTGTGTTTCAGTCCTTCATGCATGATATATTTCGGAATTATCTTGATAAATTCATGATTGTATATTTGGATGATATTTTGATTTTTTCAGATGATTGGGAGTCTCATGTGAAACAAGTCAGGATGGTATTTCAGGTCCTTCGTGATAATGCCTTGTTTGTGAAGGGGTCTAAGTGCCTCTTTGGAGTACAGAAGGTTTCTTTTTTGGGTTTCATTTTTTCTCCATCATCTATAGAAATGGATCCGGTTAAGGTTCAGGCCATTCATGATTGGATCCAGCCCACATCTGTGAAGAGCCTTCAGAAATTTTTGGGCTTTGCTAATTTTTATCGCCGTTTCATTGCCAACTTCTCCAGTGTGGTTAAACCCCTGACCGATTTGACGAGGAAGGGCGCTGATGTGACGAATTGGTCCTCTGCGGCTGTTTCTGCCTCTCATGAGCTTAAGCTCCGATTTACTTCTACCCCTGTGTTGCGTCAGCCGGATGTTTCTCTTCCTTTTCAGGTTGAGGTTGACGCTTCTGAGATTGGGGCAGGGGCCATTTTGTCTCAGAGGAATTCTGATGGTTCCTTGATGAAACCGTGTGCCTTCTTTTCCCGAAAGTTTTCGCCTGCGGAACGCAATTATGATGTCGGCAATCGTGAGTTGTTGGCTATGAAGTGGGCATTTGAGGAGTGGCGACATTGGCTTGAGGGGGCCAAGCACCGTATTGTGGTCTTGACCGATCATAAGAATCTGATTTACCTCGAGTCTGCCAAACGGCTGAATCCTAGACAGGCCCGATGGTCCCTGTTTTTCTTCCGTTTTGATTTTGTTGTCTCGTATCTTCCGGGTTCTAAGAATGTTAAGGCTGATGCCCTCTCTAGGAGTTTTTTGCCTGATTCCCCTGGGGTCCTTGAGCCGGTCGGCATTCTGAAGGAGGGGGTGATTCTTTCTGCCATCTCCCCTGATTTACGACGGGTTCTTCAGGAATTTCAGGCTGATAAACCTGATCGCTGTCCAGCAGGGAAACTGTTTGTTCCTGACAGATGGACTAGTAAAGTGATTTCTGAGGTTCACTGTTCTGTGTTGGCTGGCCATCCTGGGATTTTTGGTACCAGAGATTTGGTTAGTAGGTCCTTTTGGTGGCCTTCTTTGTCACGGGATGTGCGTTCTTTTGTGCAGTCCTGTGGGACTTGTGCGCGGGCCAAACCTTGCTGCTCCCGCGCCAGTGGGTTGCTTTTGCCTTTGCCGATCCCTGAGAGGCCTTGGACGCATATTTCTATGGATTTTATTTCGGATCTTCCTGTTTCCCAGAGGATGTCGGTTATCTGGGTGGTTTGTGACCGGTTTTCTAAGATGGTTCATTTGGTACCTTTGCCTAAATTGCCTTCCTCTTCGGAGTTGGTTCCGTTGTTTTTTTCAGCATGTGGTTCGTTTGCATGGCATTCCAGAGAATATTGTGTCTGATAGAGGTTCCCAGTTTGTTTCTAGGTTTTGTTGGTCCTTTTGTGCTAAGCTGGGCATTGATTTGTCTTTTTCTTCCGCATTTCATCCTCAGACAAACGGCCAAACCGAGCAAACTAATCAGACTTTGGAAACTTATTTGAGATGCTTTGTGTCTGCCGATCAGGATGATTGGGTGGCTTTCTTGCCATTGGCCGAGTTTGCCCTTAATAATCGGGCTAGTTCTGCTACCTTGGTTTCACCCTTCTTTTGTAATTCTGGGTTTCATCCTCGTTTTTCTTCAGGGCAGGTTGAGTCTTCTGATTGTCCTGGGGTGGACTCTGTGGTTGACAGGTTGCAGCAAATTTGGGCTCATGTTGTGGACAATTTGGTGTTGTCTCAGGAGGAGGCTCAGCGTTTTGCTAACCATCGTCGGCGTGTGGGTTCCCGGCTTCGGGATGGAGATTTGGTCTGGTTGTCTTCCCGTCATGTTCCTATGAAGGTTTCTTCCCCGAAGTTCAAGCCTCGGTTTATTGGTCCTTATAGGATTTCTGAGATTATCAATCCAGTGTCCTTTCGTTTGGCCCTTCCAGCCTCTTTTTCCATCCATAATGTTATTCATAGATCTTTGTTGCGGAAATATGTGGTGCCCGTTGTTCCCTCTGTTGATCCTCCTGCCCCGGTGTTGATTGATGGGGAGTTGGAGTATGTTGTTGAGAAGATCTTGGATTCTCGTTTTTCAAGGCGGAGGCTTCAGTATCTTGTCAAGTGGAAGGGTTATGGCCAGGAGGATAATTCTTGGGTTGTTGCCTCCGATGTTCATGCTGACGATTTGGTTCATGCCTTCCATTTGGCTCGTCCTGATCAGCCTGGGGGCTCTGGTGAGGGTTCGGTGACCCCTCCTCAAGGGGGGGGGTACTGTTGTGAATTCTGCTCTTGGGCTCCTTCCGGTGGTTATAAGTGGTAGTGCTGCTGTTTGTCCTTCACAGCAGTCATCAGGCATAGCTCCCAACCATCCCTCATTCTGCGGGATTGCCCCGGATTTGATGCTTTGTCCTGCTGTCCAGCGCAGGACACGCTGATCCCGCATACAACACAGGAGAAGCTGCCGTCACGCCCCCTTGCGTTAGGCCACGCCCCTTCCCCATGTTCCTGAGTCTTACTCTTAGGGCTTCCTGCCTGTGGCATGAAGGAGGCGCTGCCAGCGCTGGGCACGGGGTCATGATCTGCAGGAGGAGGAAGACGAGGAGCTCTGCTGGATGTTGTGCAGGACGAGCAGGCACACCGACCCTCCTGCCCCTGTGTGCGGTGCCAGGTAGGTGCCAGCAGGATAATGAGCTGGAGTGGGCGTGCTCAGTAGCCATGTGCTGCAGCAGGCTGCTTGTTGCTCTGCTTGTAAGGAAACTATTTCCCCCGAGTACTGCAGGAACTAAGTACAGTCATTGATAGACCATTATTTTTAATCTTTAAAGACTCCATAATAACAGGGTCTGTACCACAGGACTGGCGTATAGCAAATGTGGTGCCAATATTCAAAAAAGGGGCAAAAACTGAACTCGGTAATTATAGGCCAGTAAGTTTAACCTCTACTGTGGGTAAAATCCTGGAGGGCATTCTAAGGGATACTATACTGGAGTATCTGAAGAGGAATAACCTTATGACCCAGTATCAGCACGGGTTTACTAGGGACCGTTCATGTCAGACTAATTTGATCAGCTTCTATGAAGAGGTAAGTTCCGGACTGGACCAAGGGAACCCAGTGGACGTAGTATATATGGACTTTTCCAAAGCTTTTGATACGGTGCCACACAAAAGGTTGTTACATAAAATGAGAGTAATGGGGATAGGGGAAAATATGTGTAAGTGGGTTGAGAGCTGGCTCAGGGATAGGAAACAAAGGGTGGTTATTAATGGAGCACACTCGGACTGGGTCACGGTTAGCAGTGGGGTACCACAGGGGTCAGTATTGGGCCCTCTTCTTTTTAACATATTTATTAATGACCTTGTAGGAGGCATTCAGAGTAGAATTTCAATATTTGCAGATGACACTAAACTCTGCAGGGTAATCAATACAGGGGAGGACAATTTTATATTACAGGATGATTTATGTAAACTAGAAGCTTGGGCTGATAAATGGCAAATGAGCTTTAATGGGGATAAATGTAAGGTCATGCACTTGGGTAGAAGTAATAAGATGTATAACTATGTGCTTAATTCTAAAACTCTGGGCAAAACCATCAATAAAAAAGACCTGGGTGTATGGGTGGATGACAAACTCATATTCAGTGGCCAGTGTCAGGCAGCTGCTACAAAGGCAAATAAAATAATGGGATGTATTAAAAGAGGCATAGATGCTCATGAGGAGAACATAATTTTACCTCTATACAGGTCACTAGTTCGACCACACTTAGAATACTGTGCACAGTTCTGGTCTCCGGTGTATAAGAAAGACATAGCTGAACTGGAGCGGGTGCAGAGAAGAGCGACCAAGGTTATTAGAGGACTGAGGGGTCTGCAATACCAAGATAGGTTATTACACTTCGGGCTATTTAGTTTGGAAAAACGAAGACTAAGGGGTGATCTTATGTTAATGTATAAATATATGAGGGGACAGTACAAAGACCTTTCTGATGATCTTTTTAATCATAGACCTGAGACAGGGACAAGGGGGCATCCTCTACGTCTGGAGGAAAGAAGGTTTAAGCATAATAACAGACGCGGATTCTTTACTGTAAGAGCAGTGAGACTATGGAACTCTCTGCCGTATGATGTTGTAATGAGTGATTCATTAATTAAATTTAAGAGGGGACTGGATACCTTTCTGGAAAAGTATAATGTTACAGGGTATATACACTAGATTCCTTGATAAGGCGTTGATCCAGGGAACTAGTCTGATTGCCGTATGTGGAGTCGGGAAGGAATTTTTTTTCCCCATGGTGGAGTTACCCTTTGCCACATGGGGTTTTTTTGCCTTCCCCTGGATCAACATGTTAGGGCATGTTAGGTTAGGCTATGGGTTGAACTAGATGGACTTACAGTCTTCCTTCAACCTTAATAACTATGTAACTATGTAACTAGTTCTCACCGTGCAGAGAAATGTGTCCAGATTTACTGATCTGCACCTAATGAGGCTTTGTGCTGTTGCTGCCCCTCCATCACTGCCAGGGAAGCAACACATGCCCTGGTGAGGGCACCCGCAGGTGAGCGCCATGCAGCACTGGCACAGGGCTCACACAGCCCCTTCTCTGGTGAGAAGCAAGTGCCCTGGTGATGCGCTGCCTGTTATGTGTGGGGTCAGGAGGTGTTTACAGTGTGGATGTAGCCGAGCCATGTGTGTATGAAGTGTATGGAGCGGAGCCGTGTGTGTACGAGGTGTACGGAGCGGAGCCGAGTGTGTACGAGGTGTACGGAGCGGAGCTGAATGTGTACGGAGCGAAGCTGAGTGTGTACGGAGCGGAGCAGTGTGTGTACGAGGTGTACGGAGCGGAGCCGTGTGTGTACGAGGTGTACGGAGCGGAGCCGCGTGTGTACGAGGTGTACGGAGCGGAGCCGTGTGTGTACGAGGTGTATGGAGCGGAGCCGTGTGTGTACGAGGTGTATGGAGCGGAGCCGTGTGTGTACGAGGTGTATGGAGCGGAGCCGTGTGTGTACGAGGTGTACGGAGCGGAGCCGTGTGTGTACGAGGTGTACGGAGCGGAGCCGTGTGTGTACGAGGTGTACGGAGCGGAGCCGTGTGTGTACGAGGTGTACGGAGCGGAGCCGTGTGTGTACGAGGTGTATGGAGCGGAGCTGAATGTGTACAGAGCGGAGCCGAGTGTGTACGAGTAGTACGGAGCGGAGCCGTGTGTGTACGAGTTGTACGGAGCGGAGCCGTGTGTGTACGAGGTGTACGGAGCGGAGCCGTGTGTGTACGAGGTGTATGGAGCGGAGCCGTGTGTGTACGAGGTGTATGGAGCCGAGCTGTGTGTGTGTGGTGCATGGAGCGGAGCCGTGTGTGTACGAGGTGTACGGAGCGGAGCCGTGTGTGTGTACGAGGTGTACGGAGCGGAGCTGCATGTGTACGGAGCGGAGTGTGTACGAGTTGTACGGAGCGGAGCCGTGTGTATGAGGTGTACGGAGTGGAGTCGTGTGTGTATGAGGTGTACGGAGCGGAGCTGAATGTGTACGAGGTGTACAGAGCAGAGCTGAATGTGTACAAGGTGTACGGAGCGGAGCTGAGTGTATGAGGTGAGCGGAGCCGTGTGTATGAGGTGAGCGGAGCCGTGTGTATGAGGTGTACAGAGCGGAGCCGTGTGTATGAGGTGTACGGAGCGGAGTCGTGTGTATGAGGTGTATGGAGCGGAGCTAAATGTGTACGAGGTGTACAAAGCGGAGCCGCGTGTGTACGAGGTGTATGGAGTAGAGCGTGTGTGTACGGAGCACAGCCGCGTGTGTAGGAGTAGCTATGTGTGGCCATTATACGGTGCGAAGTGTCATGTGCGGCCATTATACAGTATGGAGCATCATGTGTGGTCATTATACAGTATGGAGCATCATGTGCAGTCATTATACAGTATGGCCAAATCCAAATTGAAGAAAAGGACAGCGCCACACCGGATAGTGAAAAGCAGCTCACATATTTATACTGTGCCAAGGAATCATACAAAAAAGTGCATAGTGTTAAGGCCAAAGATCAGCCAATACAATACTGCCTAGTGTGTAAAGTAACAGAGACCGCTATCGCATAATAAGCAACCAAACCAAGGGAGAGCTATCCCGATAACAGGTTAATACCTGGACCCCCTGACGAAGGAAGGAATCCGAAACGCGCGTTGGGGTGCGTTTATTCAGGACACGGCCATTCACCAGGTATTAACCTGTTATCGGGATAGCTCTCCCTTGGTTTGGTTGCTTATTATGCGATAGCCGTCTCTGTTACTTTACACACTAGGCAGTATTGTATTGGCTGATCTTTGGCCTTAACACTATGCACTTTTTTGTATGATTCCTTGGCACAGTATTTTGAGCACTATTGCACTTTTTGCTAAACCACCACTTCATTATAGAGTGTCTCATTTGGAGGATTTTTTTATATATGAAAAACTTTTTTCAGCACATTTGCACTTTAAATGCTCTTTCATATATGGGCAGTGAGACTTAGGGAGTACGAGTGTAATTGGCCGGCATAATAAATGCTATCATTTTTTGTCCTGTATTGAAATATTGATTTTAAGTAATTTACTATTTTATTATTGTTAGAATATATTGAATAAAATATTATTTTTAAACATACTTCCTTGTTTTGGTGCTCTCTGGTTATCCATATATAGGTGTCTGGGTGTTTGTCTCCACTATGTGTCAAATGTTGTATGTTGAGTACAATTTTGCACAAATTGTGACATTTTATGCATTAATGTGACATTTGTTATATTTTTATACATAAAATGTCACAATATTTTTGGTGCAAATCCAATGAGAAAAGTCACCACCCAGAATATGTGGTAATTGCCTGATCATCTTTTTCTTGTTGGTTCCTTGTAGTCCATATTCTTTCTATTCCAAATGTAATATAAACTAGCACTCCACGTAAAGACTTTTTTTGCTGAGCTTGGACAGAAGTGGACTATAGTGATTATACATATTAAGGCTAAGGTCCCACAATGAGTATTTTGTGAATTTTTGATGCTGCAGATTTCTTGCACTAGTTCTGCCGCATATAGCTAAATTAGGTTACTTGCGTTTTTTCATTGTGTTTTGTTTTGTTTATTGTGTTTCTACTTTTGTTCAGCTGTATTTTTTCCCTCTTTTTGCTTTGCCATGTTTATATAAAAAAAAGACTTTGTGTTGGAAACTTCCTGTTACTTTGATAAAACTTTATTGATAAAGCCATGTGCGGATTATATGCTTTTATATCGCCTTTCCACTGCAGAAATGTAATAAAAATGTGTTTGTGTTTTTTATCTGTTGATTTTTGTCATCTCATTCAAGTCTTTGGGGAAAATGCATAAATAAAACACATATCCCACCAAAGACAACATCTTCATGAAGTTTATAGATTCTCCACGTGTTGGCGTGGATTTCCTCCTACACTCCAAAGACATACGAATATAAGTAAGAATAAATAAATATTGTCTGCTAGAGAAATTAATATGTTGCAGATTTCAAAATTTCACTGTAAAAATGAAACTGACAGAGTAGAAATAACTATTAATGTTCGAAAAGAAGCACCTTTCAATGTTCCTGCAGAAGAAGAGAAATGGAAGCATGTGACCTAAAGAGCAGGAGGATGAGTAGGCAGTCAGCACCCATACCGCTGAAGCAGGGGCGGACACAGACAGCTTGGGGCCCCTGTGCAGAAGATGTGTCTGGGCCCCCCTCCTTTTAAGGCGACAAAGATATATATATATATATATATATATATATATATATATATATATATATATATACACACACCCACACACAAACACACACACTAAGGGACTGTGCTACACATAAGTGAGTACACTTTATACTAAGGAACTGGGTTAGGCATAATAATCGACAATAACGTCTTCCTTCACCTTCCCCTGTTCCTAAATCCATTATAAATCCCCCTTCCTCCCATCCCAATCCCCCACACCCCTCATTGTCCTCCTCCCCCTAGCATCCCATTATTACCCTTTCCCCACCTCCATTATTGCTTTCTCCTCACTACCCCATCATTGCCCATTCCACCACCTCCATCATTGCCTCCTCCCCATCACCCCATCATTGTCCTTTCCACTGCCACCATCATTGCCTTCTCCCCCACCATGCCATCATTACCCATTCCACCACCTCCATAATTTCCTCCTCCCCCACCACCCCCATTATTGCCCATTCACAAACGCCATCATTTACTCCTCCCTCACCAACCCTATCATTGCCCTCTCTGTCAACCCAATCATTGCCTTCTGCCCCATCATTGCCCTCAACCCAATCACTGCCTTCTGCCCCATCACCCCCATCATTGCCCTCTCCTCAACCTACACACAGTCACACAACACCATTCACCTCTGCACGCACACACACAGCACCATTCACCTCTCTGCACACACACACACAGCACCATTCACCTCTCTACACACACAGCACCATTCACCTCTCTGTGCACACACACCACCATTCACCTCTCTGCACACACACAGCACCAGTCACCTCCGCACACACACACCACCATTCACCTCTCTGCACACACACACACAGCACCAGTCACTTCTCTGCATACACACACATCACCATTCACCTCTCTGCACACACACACACAGCACCATTCACCTCTCTGCATACACACACACCATTCACCTCTCTGCACACCCACAGCACCATTCACCTCTCTGCATACACACACATACCACCATTCACCTCTCTGCACACACACACAGCACCACTCACCTCTCTGCACACACACACCACCATTTACCTCTCTGCACACACACACACAGCACCATTCACCTCTCTGCATACACACACACCACCATTCACCTCTGCACACACACACACAGCACCATTCACCTCTCTGCATACACACACACACACACACACCACCATTCACCTCTCTGCACACACCGCACCAGTCACCTCTCTGCACACATACACCACCATTCACCTCTCTGCACACACACCCAGCACCAGTCACCTCTGCATACACACACCTCACCACACAGTATCCCAAATTGCACCATCGCCGGCAGCTTCCTGTCTCGCACAGCCACGGTGCTGAATGATGATGTCATTCAGCCGCTGCTGTGCGAGTCATAACAGCTCCAGATCCAACCTGGCGGGCATGCTTTGACTTCTGCTCCCTCGGGTATATGGTGCCAGCTTGTGCTCGGTCCCCCAGTTATACAGCAGACGTCTCGTCCTCGTTGCTTCATATCCGTACACCCCCCACCTCGGGGACGGACGCCGCTCCTCACCTGCACCAGACTGCGCGGCTGGCCCCTGGGGGCCCCAGTTGTCCTTGTGGTTGCCATGGTGTTGGGAGCAGCCACGCAAACGGGCCTCTGAATTTCCTGGGATCTTGTGGCCCCGCCCCCCACAATGTGCAGATGATTGTGGGAGGATCGTTCAGTCAGCACTCGCACTGCAGCAAGAAAGGCAGGAAGTGAGAGTGAAATGGATCAGTTCCCTGCAGCTCTGCTCCCATTTTCTGTTGCAGGCAGCGGAGTGCAGGGATTGCTCCCTAGCCGCCGCACATGAGAGCAATCTGGCCAGGGGCCCCTCGGGGCCGGATAAACTGGCCAGATTGCCCTCATTATTAGCTGCCCTGCAGGGGCCCCCTGGAGCCTCTGGGCCTCGGTGCAGCCGCACCGGTTGAACCGGCGGTATGTCCGCCCATGCGCTGAAGAACAAATACCAGGCTCTCATGCAGGACAAGTATGAAGATGTACATCAAAACAGTGCTTTTCCCACAAAGAAGTCCCCAGTAAGAAATCAGAAGCCACTTGAAGGGAGAAAAAGAAGCGCTGTGGTGAAGAGCAAAAGGAGAATAGTGGTCGTGGGGGATTCTCTACTGAGAGGAACAGAAGCTGCTTTCTGACGACTGGACATTACCTCACAAAAAGTGTGCTGTCTTCCAGGTGCCCAAATAAAAAATATGTCTGATAGGGTATCAAGACTTTATAGTGCTACAGATGACTACCCATGTCTACTAATACACGTAGGAACAAATGACACACCAAAAAGGACCTGGAAACTATATGCAGAGACTTTGAAGACCTAGGCTGGAAAGTCAAGGAACTGGGAATGCAAGTTGTCTTCTCATCCTTCCTCCAAGTGGATGGACATGGACCAAGGAGATTGTATGATGGACTTCTTGGTGGAGATGGGTTGCATCTTACAAAAACAGGGAAACACAAATTTGTTAGACGCCTTGCTACACTCGTCAGGAGAGCTTTAAACTAAAGCAGTATGGGACGGGAAATATACTGTCAGGAAAAAAATATGCAGCTAATGAATTCTTTTGAGAACTCTGATATTAGAAGTGGAACTAAAGAACAAAAACAACAAATTCTGAATGCAAATAGAGGAGCAAGAGAAACCGACTACAAACTAAAATATGTATATACAAATGTACAGAGCATGGGAAACAAACAAGGAGAATTGGAGCAGCTAACACAGGACGAGAGCTATGATGTGATAGGAATCACTGAAAATTGGTGGGATGATACACGTGATTGGAATACAAACACTTTAAGGCTACAACTTATTTATTAGAATCAGGATTAACAAGAGGGGAAGATGTGTTGCATTGTATGTTAGGAAAAAGTATATATCTGCACAGAGATCTAAGTTTCGGAGACTGGTAGCTCTGTATAAACTGTTTGAGTAAGAATACAAGGAGAGAAGAACAGAAAGGACAATATTGTAGGTGTTTACTATAGGCCACCTGGACAGACTGAAGATATAGATAAATGCTTTTTACATCAGATGTCTAAAAAAAAGTACGAAATAGATCATGGGAGATTTTAACTATCCAGATATTAATTGGGAATCTGTCAGGAAAAAGTAATGGGTCCAGAAAATTCTTATCTTTATCTTTCAGAAGGTAGAAGAGAGAGAAGAGAATATGCAATCTTGGACCTAATTCTTACCAACGGCGGAAATGGTTGAGAAAGCAACGGTGACTGGGAATTTAGGAGGTAGCGATCATGCTATCCTCAAATTTTGGATTACAAGAGGAGGACCAGCGAGAACTCAGACTTTAGGGTATTTGCACACGTCCGGATTTCTTGCAGAAATTTCCTGAAGAAAACCGGAAATTTTCTGCATGAAATCCGCATTTTTTTTTTTTGCGTTTTTTTTCCGTTTTTTTCGCTTTTTTTAGCATTCTGCAAGCGTAATTAGCTTACAGAATGCTAAAGTTTTCCAAGCGATCTGTAGCATCGTTTGGAAAACTGACTGACAGGTTGGTCACACTTGTCAAACATAGCGTTTGACAAGTGTGACCATCTTTGTACTATAGATGCTGCTTATGCAGCATCTATAGTAAAAGATAGAATGTTTAAAAATAATTAAAAAAATGGTTATACTCACCTGCAGGCGTCCGTTCCTATAGATGCCGGTGTGGTTCGGGACCTTCCATGACGTCGCGGTCACGTGAGCGGTCACGTGAGCGGTCACATGACCGGTCTCGACCAATCACAAGACCGTTACGTCATCGCAGGTCCTTCACCGCACACCAGCTATAGAAACCGAAGCGGCAGCATGCAGCGGAGAGGCGGGAAGACATCGAAGGTGAGTATAGGACTATTTTTTATTTTAATTCTTTTTTTTTGACCAATTATATGGTGCCCAGTCCGTGGAGGAGAGTCTCCTCTCCTCCACCCTGGGTACCAACCGCACATAATCTGCTTACTTCCCGCATGGTGTGCACAGCCCCGTGCGGGAAGTAAGCAGATCAATGCACTCCTAGGTGTGCGGAACCCCCTGCAATTCCGCATTTTAATGAACATGTTGCTTTTTTTTCCGCTATGCGATTTTTTCGCGGAAAAAAAGGCTACATTTGCACAAAAAATGCGGAATACACTGAAAATAATGGGAGGCATATGTTAGCGTTTTTTTCACGTTTTTATAGCGAAAAAACACGAAAAAAACACGAAAAATACTGAACGTGTGCACATGGCCTTAAGGTTAGACTTCAGAAAGGCAAATTTTAAAGGACTCAGAAAGAGGGTATGGAAGGTTCAATGTCTGGATGTTGTAAAGGACAGAAATGTCCAAGAAGCATGGGAGATTTTGCTAAATGAAATTGTCACTGTTAACAATTAGTGATGAGCGAATATACTCGTTACTCGAGATTTCCCGAGCACGCTCGGGTGACCTCCGAGTATTTTTTAGTGCTCGGAGATTTAGTTTTCATCACCACAGCTGAATGATTTACATCTGTTAGCCAGCTTGATTACATGTGGGGATTCCCTAGCAACCAGGCAACCCACATGTACTTATGTTGGCTAACAGATATAAATCATTCAGCTGCGGCGATGAAAACTAAATTTCCGAGCACTTAAAAATACTCTGAGGACACCCGAGCGTGCTCGAGAAATCTCGAGTAACGAGTATATTCGCTCATCACTATTAACGATCCAAAAAAGAAGGAAGAATTGGAATCACTTAAAGAGACCAGGATGGATGACCACAGAGCTTAATCACTTTTAAAAAGGAAACAATACATGTATATTAAATAGAATAGAAGGGGGCATATCTAAAGAAAAATAAAATGCTGTTTGCAGGGAATACATTAGAAGAGCTATAGCCAGTAATTAAATGAGGCAAGGAGACCAAAAGCACTAAAAAAAGGATTTTGGGGGTATGTCAAAAGCAAAAGAAATTTCAAAGATGCTATAGGATTTTTACAGGATAAAAAGGGTAAAGTGGTCAACAATGACGTTGACAAGGCCGAACTTTTAAATTCCTATTTTGCATCTTTATTTCAAAAGAAAGCAATTGCAACATCAAGTGATCTGCGCCGGGTCATCGAAGGAATAAAAGAATCCACACTATCTATAAACAGAGAGATGATGAGGAAACACTTGACTAATTTAAATGAATTTAAATCTCCTGTTCCAGATTTATTACATCCTAGGATACTGAAAGAGATAGCGGAGGAAATTGCAGAACCACTAGCCAGAATCTTTAAAAAATTCTGGAGAACGGGAGAAGTCCCAGAAGATTGGAAAAAGGCAAATGTCCCAAGTTTCAAAAAAGCAAAGAAGATGGAGCCAGGAAATTACAGGCCAGTGAGCCTTACTTCTATACCAGGAAAGGACTTTGAACAAATTATTAAACAACATGTATTTAAGTACTTGGATAAGATCAATTAACCAGAGCCAGCATGGGCTTGTAGCAAACAAATCATGCTAGACTAATCTAATTTCCTTCTATGATGAAACCACTGACTGAGTGGGTCAAGGAAATGCGGTAGATATTAGTACAGGGTGGCCATTTATATGGATACACCTAAATAAAATTGGAATGGTTGGTGATATCAACTTCCTGTTTGTGGCACAATAGTATATGAGAGGGGGTAAACTTTTTAAAGATGGGTGGTGACCATGGGGGCCATTTTGAAGTCAGTCATTTTGGATCCTACTTTATTTTTTTCAATAGGAAGAGGGTCATGTGACATCAAACTTATTGAGAATTTAACAAGAAAAACAATGGTGTGCATGTTTTTAACATAACTTAATTCTTTCATGAGTTATTTACAAGTTTATGACCACTTATAAAATGGGTTCAAAGTGCTGCCCATTGTGTTGGATTGTCAATGCAACCCTCTTCTCCCACTCCGTTGTTTCAGATACTGCACATCTCGTATCTTCACAGCATAGATAATTGCCTTCAGATGACCCCAAAGATAAAAGTCTAAGGGGGACAGATCGGGAGACCTTTTTTTTTTTTGGTGGCCATTCAACAGGTCCACGATGACCAATCCACTTTCCTGGAAATTGTTCATGTAGGAATGCTCGGACCTGACACCCAAGATGGTGCACCATCACATTATGGGTGTCAGGTCCGATGTCCTACGAAGAACGATTAAA
This sequence comes from Ranitomeya variabilis, assembly GCF_051348905.1. Lineage (NCBI taxonomy): Eukaryota > Metazoa > Chordata > Amphibia > Anura > Dendrobatidae > Ranitomeya > Ranitomeya variabilis. Next base: position 466,877,036 of record NC_135233.1, read on the forward strand.
GGATCTGGGAATGTTTAGCTCCCAAAAAAAAAGGCTAAGAGGAGACTTAATAGCTGTATACAAATATCTGAAGGGTGTAGAAGGAGCATCCTTATTCTCATTTGCACATGGAAACATGAGAAGTAAAGGAATGAAACTGAATTGGAGAAGACACAGATTAGATATTAGAAAAAACTTTTCGACAGTGATCAATGAATGGAACTGGCTGCCAGGAGAGGTGGTGAGTTCTCCGCCAATGTAAGTCTTCAAGCAGAGGCTGGACAGACATCTGTCTAAGATGGTTTAGTGACTCCATTGTGCAGGAGGTTGGAAACGATGACCCTGGAGATCCCTTTCAACTCTAACATTCTATGAGTTCATAATTCTAGATCCCAAACATTTTGCTGGAACTGAAATACCCTTTTGTTGCATGAAAATATGCAGCAGAAAAAATGCACCAAATACTCAAGGCAGAAAGATTAAAATCTCTTTGTAGAGAGTGGATTTCCTTGTAAAGATGATTCCACTTGGTGAAGGCAGTGATGGTTTTATGGGCTGTAGAGTATCACAGGATCTCCAAGTAATAAATTAGGTGGAGTTTATCCTATTTCTGGGTAGAACTTAAGATATTTGTGTTCTTCCTGTAGGTGAATTGTGCACAGCTGTCTATAGATTGCACAATGCTACCTATAGGCTGTATACTGTGTATGTGTATACCTTTCATCCTTTTGTTTCTAGTTTACTTAATGCTATAGTCTACTGTTTATGCCTTGCACATGGCCATCTCTTTGTATGCGGCTGTCTCTAGGTCATGCACTGCTACCTCAGGGTCACGTGTGGGTGTCTGCAGATACATAATGATGTGTATAAAATGCTGCTGTCTGTAGATTTTGGAGAGATGAAATGCTCGCTTCTTTAGGTTATAAGGACAGCTGGCTATAGGTTATAAGCAGCTGTCTGCTGTCGCGCACATCTGCTTACAGGTTATTCATAGCTGTCAATAAGTTATATGCAGCTGTTAGTCAGTTTTACAAGACTCGCTGTCAGTATCATGCAGTTTTATATGTTCAGTCTGTCAGTGTAACATTTATCATACGCTTATTTTTATGCAGAGCTTTCTTTTAGCTCTGCACTGTCATTTTTCAGGTAAAGCATCATCTCTACTTGGATACAGCTAAATTTCGCTATCCAGTGACACGTGTTATTTGTACATGGCTGTATGTCATGACTAGCTGTACATGGCTATCTGCCTGAGCACACAGCTATGACTATTCCTCTCTGATTTATTGCTCCTCTAAGTACCTGAGCTTAGAATTAATGGGATTGAAAAAGCAATTAAAACAGTGAAGACAAACAGAGAAGAGATGAGAGGGGGAGGCAGACTGGAACACAATGGAGAGGAGAAGAGTGAATAGGAAACGTGGAGGGATCCAAGGGCTCCCTGATATGGAAGGAAGGAATGTTTTTTATTGATGAATTTACTTATTTATAGCACTTCACTTTTATGGGGAAAGTTTGCAGACCTTTAATTCTGTAATTATACAAATACCGAGTGCAGAACTAGATTAGTATTGAAATAAAAATTATGCAAGTGTTCTGTACAAGAATCTGACCAGTAACCATTTCATACTATTGGATTAATAATGGATAGGTGTCATAATTGACGCCTCTCCATTATTAATCTGGCTTAATGTCACCTTACAATAGCAAGGTGACATTAACCCTTCATTACCCCATATCCCACCGCTACACGGGAGTGGGAAGAGAGAGGCCAAGTGCCAGAATAGGCGCATCTTCCAGATGTGCCTTTTCTGGGGTGGCTGGGGGCAGATGTTTGTAGCCAGGGGGGGCCAATAACCATGGACCCTCTCCTGGCTATTAATATCTGCCCTCAGTCACTGGCTTTACCACTCTGGCGGAGAAAATTGCGCGGGAGCCCATGCCAATTTTTTCCGTCATTTAACCCTTTATTTTAGCAGCTACAGGGCAAAATTTTGCACATACACACTACTAACAGTAGTGTGGAATATGCAAAAAAAAAGGGATATGAGATGGTTTACTGTATGTAAACCATGTCTCATATCCTGTGGGGTTTGGGAAGGAGAAATGAAAAGCCGGGAATTGAATTACCGGCTTTTCACATATCTCGCGCTGAATTAAATATAAATACAGTATATATATATATATGTGTCTCAATGACATATATATATAATATATATATATATATATGATATAGATACTGTATATATGTTTTAACGAACATTTGAGCCCAAAAATCCATTAGATGTCGGTTTTGCAAGCCTGCGAGAAAATATCGCAGTACGGATGCCATACGGATTACATACGGAGGATGCCATGCGCAAAATACGCTGACACACCCTGCCTACGGATAACATACGGATCACTATTTTGGGGACTTTTCTGCTTAATACGGCCGTAAAAAACGGACCGTATTTTTATACGCTGAGTGTGAGGCCGGCCTTATTTGTAGAGATCTGATGTGCCGGTCATGAAAATCTGGTCTGTAAGCCATATGCCAATCAGGCTGGAAGTGCACTGGGATCGTGTCCATGCACTTGGAAGATGTGCAAATGTATTTATCTGCCTCGAGTGCACTTCCAGTCTGATATGACTGATATGATTGCATATGGTTTCTCCATTGTTTGTTTTTTTATCATGACTGTCATATCAGATCTTTGCAAAAAGAAAGGTATTTTTTTATTGGTGGTCAAGCTGCCGATACTGCCATACCATTTCTTGTGTGGGAAAACAGAGCTGGCAGGTTCTCCGAAAGTTATGCAAGTTGTGGCCTCTATAGTTTTCAAGCACATCCCACAGATGCTCAGTCTGATTGATAAACTTGAACATTGTCATATTTTTCAACCCATTCCTGACCAGTGCATCAGGCCACATTATTCTGGTGAAGTGATCCACTGGCATTAGGAAATACTATTTTAATGAAGGGGTATACTTAATCTGTCGCAATAATTAGGTAGGTGGTAAATGTCAAAATGACATGCAAATTAATGCCAGGATGTAAGGTTTCCCATCAGATCATTGCCCATGCCATCACACTGCCTATGCTGGTTTGTCTATCTGTATTGCATCCTGGTGAAGTTGTAAAGTGCGCGAGAGCGGTAGTCATGACTGAGTTGGTGTCCGGTTATGTTCTGTCACTTTATAGGAAAACCGTGTCCCAGCATGCTGTCAGGTGTGGGTGCGTCACACTCACTTGTAGGCCGCAAGCCTCCACTGTCTTCAGACCTCCATGCTCAGAAACCGCTGCACACAACCGCTGCAGACAGATGTGTCCAGCAGCCACTATGCCTGACCTTGAGCTCCGGGCACAGCATTAGAGTCCGCTCAGGATTACAGTATGACATTCCAACTGCCTTGAATAGTAGATGCATGCTGACCCTAGCTGCCCACTGTACTTGAACTTGGACTTGTTGCAACTTTTCTCTATCTTCTGACACTCCCAGGAGGTGCCCACCTTTTATTAACACTAGTCACTCTCTACCCACTGGGCTAGTTCTCTGCATTAACTATATCCTATAGATTAAACCTATTGTCCTTATATTATGTCCTATGCCGTTGCTATGCCAATTAACTAAACAAATAGTACTTATACTATCACAGGTCTAACCCCGTGCTTACCCTGCACTATGCACTACTCACATTATACATTAACACTTTACATTCTTATACAATATGAAAGACGCATATCACTATTCCCATTACATAGAGAAACTGCATAACACTTATCTTCAGGGGTAGAAACGCAGCTGAACAGTCCATCATTAATACACAATCTCTTTCCCAGGTAAGTAACCAACCATCCACATAGTGTAAAAGAAAATGAGATTCAGCAGACCAGGTCACCTTCTTTTATTGCTTTATGGTGCAGTTTTGTGCTCTCATGCCCATTATAGGCACTATTATTACTATATGAGGTCAAAATGGGCACTATGACCTGTCTGCAGGTTTACCATAAATGTATTGTAGTTTTGGGTCCCACCTCTGAGATTTGGACATAACTCCAGTACAGAGGTCCCCAATTCCCTGTGAGTCACCCGCCAGGGCCGTGGGGTACTCAGTATCGGGTCCAGTACTTAAAGGGGATGTCACGGTGGCTGCGACCTGGTCCGTGGTCCTGGGCGCCCAATTAAAGGAAAAGTCTTTTAGGGGTATTATGAATAAAGTTTGTGTTCGGTCAGTAGGACCGACGCTGCTTAAAGGGGTCCTCTGGGGTGATGGTATGGCAGCTAGATGCTATAACTTCCCACAGGTGAAGTTGGGTCCCCAGGGCTCCCGGTGTGTAGACAGTGAATGGTGCAGTAAGGAACGAGGACACAGGTTTGCAGTCTCTTTACCTGGTTTACTTAAAGCTTCAGGCAACCGCAGTCCAGGGCACCAGATCACAGGAAAGGCAGGGTCCGCCTGGCTTGGAAGCGAATCCAGTCACCTTCACCAGATGGAGATCAAAGCCTTTCTCAAAGCGCGGTGGTTTTGTAGTCCCTTACTGCCTATGGCTTCTGATAAGGTCCTCATAATTCTCTGTCCCCCATATAGGTTAGGACACAACCCGTATGACAGGTGAAGCAGGCCTTTTTACAGGGTCTCTATCACGACCCAGGCCCTATAAGTATCACTGTGTCTTCTGGTTATAAAGGCGGACAGGTAACTTGAAGTTCAGCTGCCCTGCCGGTTTCAGCTATGCCACTTAGAGTTCAGCAAGGCTTCGGTCTTCCAGGCTACCAGAATCTGCACCAGCCAGGGAGGTAGCTAATTCACTGCTCTGCTCCGCTGGTACCACTCTCCTGTGCCTTTCTCTCCTGCACACTTTCCACAAGTTGTTCGTTCTTTCTAAGTTCTCTTTTCTCCAGGAGCTGTAGTACCTCAGACTACATGGCCCCTTCAAACCTTCTGACACTCTGTCTGTCTGCCCTCTTCCCTGTCCTCTGACAGAATGTTCTCTAACTTCCTCTCCAGCCAGAATATATAAGGGCAGCTCCCCTTAATCCAGGTTCAGAGCTCCCCCTTCTGGCCTGGAGTGTGAACGTGTTGTGTGTATGTGATTACCTGGTGAAAGATATCCTTCATCGCTTCCAAGAGTGACATCACTCTCCCCGTAGAGAAAGCAATGCCACTGTGACGGCCAGGACCCTGGGGCGTCACACCTGCTCTCAATGCTGCCTTGCCGGCAGTGACAGGAGAGGCGGCCGCATATGCTTATTGTTCTCTATTCACTGCCTTGAGATTCTAAATACAGCAAATTAGACTTACCTTAATCTATTAGACATACAGTACAGACCAAAAGATACACCTTCTCATTTAAAGATTTTTCTGTATTTTCATGACTATGAAAATTGTGCATTCACACTGAAGGTATCAAAACTATGAATTGACACATGTGGAATTATATACTTAACAAAAAAGTCTGAAACAACTGAAAATATGTCTTATATTCTAGGTTCTTCAAAGTAGCCACCTTTTGCTTCGATGACTGCTTTGCACACTCTTGGCATTCTCTTGATGAGCTTCAAGAGGTAGTCACCGGAAATGGTCTTACAACAATCTTGAAGGAGTTTCCAGAGATGATTAGCACTTGTTGGCCCTTTTGCCTTCACTCCGGTCCAGCTCACCCCAAAACATCTCGATCGGGTTCAGGTCTGGTGACTGTGGAGGCCAGGTCAGCTGGCGTAGCACCCCATCACTCTCTTTCTTGATCAAATAGCCCTTACACAGCCTGGAGGTGTGTTTGGGGTCATTGTCCTGTTGAAAAATAAATGATGGTCCAACTAAACGCAAACCGGATGGAATAGCATGCCGCTGCAAGATGCTGTGATAGCCATGCTGGTTCAGTATGCCTTCAATTTTGAATAAATCCCCAACAGTGTCACCAGCTAAGCACCCCCACACCATCACACCTCCTCCTCCATGCTTTACGGTGGGAACCAGGCATGTAGATTACATCAGTTCACCTTTTCTGCGTCGCACAAAGACATAGTGGTTGGAACCAAAGATCTCAAATTTGGACTCATCAGACCAAAGCACAGATTTCCACTGGTCTAATGTCCATTCCTTGTGTACTTTAGCCCAAACAAGTCTCTTCTGCTTGTTGCCTGTCCTTAGCAGTGGTTTTCTAGCAGCTATTTTACCATGAAGGCCTGCTGCACAAAGTCTCCTCTTAACAGTTGTTGTAGAGATGTGTCTGCTGCTAGAACTCTGTGTGGCATTGACCTGGTCTCTAATCTGAGCTGCTGCTAACCTGCGATTTCTGAGGCTGGTGACTCGGATAAACTTATCCTCAGAAGCAGAGGTGACTCTTGGTCTTCCTTTCCTGGGGCGGTCCTCATGTGAGCCAGTTTCTTTGTAGCGCTTGATGGTTTTTGCCACTGCACTTGGGGACACTTTCAAAGTTTTCCCAATTTTTGGGACTGACTGACCTTCATTTCTTAAAGTAATGATGGCCACTCGTTTTTCTTTACTTAGCTTCTTTTTTCTTGCCATAATACAAATTCTAACAGTCTATTCAGTAGGACTATCAGCTGTGTATCCACCAGACTTCTGCACAACACAACTGATGGTCCCAACCCCATTTATAAGGCAAGAAATCCCACTTATTAAACCTGACAGGGCACACCTGTGAAGTGAAAACCATTCCCGGTGACTTCCTCTTGAAGCTCATCAAGAGAATGCCAAGAGTGTGCAAAGCAGTCATCAAAGCAAAAGGTGGCTACTTTGAACCACCTAGAATATAGGACAGATTTTCAGGTGTTTCACACTTTTTTGTTAAGTATATAATTCCACATGTGTTAATTCATAGTTTTGATGCCTTCAGTGTGAATTTACAATTTTCATAGTCATGAAAATACAGAAAAATCTTTAAATGAGAAGGTGTGTCCAAACTTTTGGTCTGTACTGTATATATGCCATCAATGTCTGTCATAAGACACACCCATTTAACTTTTTCAGCAATTTATACTTTATTTAGCTTTTCACGGCACACGAGTGAGACTTAGTACGCTTTTTGCTTAAAGGTTTTTTTTTTTTTGCCAGATGAAAATCTGAAAAGTATAGAGAAATATAAAGGAACTATACTTCTTTTAACTTTATAGATTTTTTTTTTTCAGGTATCAAGCGTAAGCTTGGCTTAGACCATAAACTGAAAAAAAAAAAAGCGTTTATATATAGTTGGAAGAAAAAAGTGTTCCAACTATGTATAGGATTCCCTATAATTATATTGTAATTGTTACACTAGTAAAAATAATTGGCCAGATTTAAACTAAAGGGGAGAATCAGCTACCATGTCCATGTCATTCTTTCTTAATCCTCCAACAAAATAACTTTTTAATGTTTTTCTTATTTTTCTATACTATTGTACTGCATAAAAAAACATTCGTAAGGCACATTAGATGAATGTTGGCCCAACCATCCGATATAGAAAGGTTTCTTCTGACAGATGATTGTCAGGGCAGTTAAGGCTGTGGCATGTCCGATTACTGTCGATCCTTTTGTTCCCTAGAGATAGGTTGCCGACAGAGATGTCTGGCAGCGGCTCTTGCATAGAGAACACCGTTAGATTTTTTTTATATGGCACAGTCTGGCAAGAAAGCTGCTGTGAAGAAACCAGATTGTATCTTAATTACCCAGACAGCTACGTTTTTGCAAACCAATAAGAACTGAATTTTCATCTGTATATTGGCTTGTGCATTTAAGTGTTTATGTCTGGTGGTTCAAGAGGACAGACTTGCAGACTGATACCATTTAACATACAGTGTAAAGGTACCGTTACACTAAACGACTTACCAACGATCACGACCAGCGATACGTCTGGCCGTAATCGTTGGTAAGTCGTTGTGCTGTCACACAGACAGCTCTCTCCAGTGACCAACGATCAGGGGAACGACTTCGGCATTGTTGAAACTGTCAACGATGCCGAAGTCCCCCTGCAGCACCCGGGTAACCAGGGTAAACATCGGGTTACTAAGTGCAGGGCCGCGCTTAGTAACCCGATATTTACCCTGGTTACCATTGTAAAAGTAAAAAAAAAAAAAAACAGTACATACTCACATTCTGATGTCTGTCACGTCCCCCGGCGTCCACAGGGTTAAAACTGCTTTCGGCAGGAGCGCTGCTAATATGCACGCGCTGCTGCCGAGAGCTTCCCTGCACTGAATGTTTCAGCGCCGGCTGTAAAGCAGAGCACAGCGGTGACGTCACCGCTGTGCTCTGCTTTACGGCCGGCGCTGACACAGTCAACCCTGTGGACGCCGGGGGACATAACAGACATCAGAATGTGAGTATGTACTGTTTTTTTTTTTTACTTTTACAATGGTAACCAGGGTAAATATCGGGTTACTAAGCGCGGCCCTGCACTTAGTAACGCGATATTTACCCTGGTTACAAGTGAACACATCGCCGATCCAGCGAGTGATCAGCGACCAAAAAAGGTCCTGATCATTCCCATCGACCAACGATCTCCCAGCAGGGGCCTGATCGTTGGTCGCTGTCACACATAACGAGATCGTTAGCGGGATCGTTGCTTACGTCACGAAAAGCATGACGTTGCAACGATATCGTTAACGATATCTGTCATGATTCCCAATGGCAGGGACATGGACAAAAACAGGACTAGCTCTAGGAAGATGGAATCTAAGCTGACCGCGATGCTGAACCTCACGCACAACTACCAGTGGCCAGGGAACGTACCTGCGTTTTATCCCTAGACGTCTCGCACCAGCCGGAGATCTAGCTACCCCTAATAGAGGAAACACAGACCTGGCTTGCCTCCAGAGAAAACCCCAAAGTAATAGTAGCCCCCAACATATAATAACGGTTAGTTAAGAAGAAAACACATACGTAGTATGAATACAGGTTCAGCAAAAAGAGGCCCACTAACTAGATAGCAGAAAATACAAAAGTGGACTTCGCGGTCAACTCAAAACCCTACAAAATACCATCCTGAAGTGACTTTAAACTCCGGTATCAACTCATGACACCGGAGTGGTCATTTCAGTTCACTAGAGCTTCCAGCAGCAAGATTCATATAAATGCACGCTGGACAAAAGGTACAAATGATCAAACTTATCTGACTCAGCAGACTTGGAGCAGGTAGCAAGTAACAGAGGAGCTCTGGTAACATTGATAGCCGGCAAGTAAATGAGTGAGAAGCCAGACTATATAGGAAACTCCCATTTCCTGATGGAAACAGGTGCACTGGAGATAGAAGACAGAAGTCAACCAGTACCACCAGTAACCACCAGAGGGAGCCCACAAACATAATTCACAACAGTACCCCCCCCTTGAGGAGGGGGCACCGAACCCTCATGAGAACCACCAGGGCGATCTGGACGAGCCCTATGAAAGGCGCGAACCAAATCAGAGGCATGAACATCAGAGGCAGTCACCCAAGAATTATCCTCCTGACCGTATCCCTTCCATTTGACCAAATATTGAAGTCTCCGTCTGGAAATGCGAGAGTCCAAAATCTTCTCCACAACATACTCCAATTCACCCTGCACCAGCACAGGAGCAGGAGGCTCAACAGAAGGAACAACCGGTATCTCGTACCTCCGCAACAAAGACCGATGGAAGACATTATGAATAGTGAAAGATGCTGGTAGGTCCAAGCGAAACGATACAGGATTAAGAATCTCCAAAATCTTATAAGGACCTATGAACCGAGGTTTAAACTTAGGAGAAGAGACCTTCGTAGGGATAAAACGAGAAGATAACCACACCAAGTCCCCAACGCGAAGACGATTACCAGCACGACGACGACGATTAGCAAACTGCTGAGTCTTCTCCTGGGACAACTTCAAGTTGTTCACCACATGACTCCAAATCTGGTGCAATCTATCCACCATAGTGTCCACTCCAGGACAATCCGAAGATTCCACCTGACCAGATGAAAAACGAGGGTGAAACCCCGAATTGCAGAAGAAAGGAGAAACCAGAGTGGCAGAACTAGCCCGATTATTAAGGGCAAACTCCGCCAACGGCAAAAAGGCGACCCAGTCATCCTGATCAGCAGACACAAAACACCTCAAATAGGTCTCCAAGGTCTGATTAGTCCGCTCTGTCTGGCCATTCGTCTGAGGATGGAAAGCAGACGAAAAAGACAAATCAATGCCCATCCTGGCACAGAACGCCCGCCAAAATCTAGACACAAATTGGGATCCCCTGTCAGAAACGATGTTTTCCGGGATACCATGTAGACGAACCACATTCTGAAAAAACAGAGGAACCAACTCCGATGAAGAAGGCAACTTGGGCAAGGGTACCAAATGAACCATTTTAGAAAAACGGTCACACACCACCCAGATGACGGTCATTTTCTGAGAAACCGGGAGATCCGAAATAAAGTCCATAGAGATGTGCGTCCAAGGCCTCTTCGGAATAGGCAAGGGCAACAACAATCCACTAGCCCGAGAACAACAAGGCTTGGCCCGAGCACAAACATCACAAGACTGTACAAAAGTACGCACATCCCGAGACAGGGAAGGCCACCAAAAGGACCTGGCCACCAAATCTCTGGTACCAAAGATTCCAGGGTGGCCTGCCAACACAGAAGAATGAACTTCCAAGATGACTCTACTGGTCCACTCATCTGGAACAAACAGTCTCCCAGGCGGACAACGATCAGGCCTATCCACTTGAAACTCCTGCAAAGCACGTCGCAAGTCTGGAGAGACAGCAGACAATATCACCCCATCCTTAAGGATACCCGTAGGCTCAGAATCACCAGGGGAGTCAGGCTCAAAACTCCTAGAAAGGGCATCTGCCTTCACATTTTTTGAACCTGGTAGATATGAGACCACAAAATTAAACCGGGAGAAAAACAACGACCAGCGCGCCTGTCTAGGATTCAGACGCCTGGCTGACTCAAGGTAAATCAGATTCTTGTGATCAGTCAAGACCACCACCTGATGCCTAGCACCCTCAAGCCAATGACGCCACTCCTCAAAGGCCCACTTCATAGCCAAGAGTTCCCGATTACCAACATCATAATTTCGCTCGGCGGGCGAAAACTTTCGAGAAAAGAACGCACATGGTCTCATCACCGAGCAATCGGAACTTCTCTGCGACAAAACCGCCCCCGCTCCGATCTCTGAAGCATCAACTTCGACCTGAAAAGGAAGTGAAACATCAGGTTGGCGCAACACAGGAGCAGAAGAAAAGCGGTGCTTAAGCTCCCGAAAGGCCTCCACAGCCGCCGAGGACCAATTGGAAACATCAGCACCCTTCTTAGTCAAATCCGTTAGAGGCTTAACAACACTTGAAAAACCCGTTATAAATCGACGATAGAAATTAGCAAAGCCCAAGAATTTCTGAAGGCTCTTAAGGGAAGTCGGTTGCGTCCAATCACAAATAGCCCGAACCTTGACAGGATCCATCTCAATAGAAGAAGGGGAAAAAATGTACCCCAAAAAAGAGATCTTCTGAACCCCAAAAATACACTTTGAACCCTTTACAAACAAAGAATTGGCCCGCAAAACCTGAAAAACCTTCCTGACCTGTTGAACATGCGACTCCCAGTCATCGGAAAAAATCAAAATATCATCCAGATACACAATCATAAATTTATCCAGATATTCACGGAAAATATTGTGCATAAAGGACTGAAAGACTGAAGGGGCATTAGAAAGACCAAAAGGCATTACCAGATACTCAAAATGGCCCTCGGGCGTATTAAATGCAGTTTTCCACTCATCTCCCTGCTTAATCCGCACCAAATTATACGCACCCCGAAGGTCAATCTTAGAGAACCACCTTGCCCCCTTAATACGAGCAAACAAATCAGTCAACAGTGGCAAAGGATACTGATATTTGACTGTAATCTTATTCAACAGCCGATAATCAATACAAGGCCTCAGGGAACCATCTTTTTTACCCACGAAAAAAAAACCTGCTCCTAAAGGGGATGAGGATGGACGAATATGTCCCTTTTCCAAGGACTCATTAATAAACTCTCGCATAGCAGCATGCTCTGGCACAGACAGATTGAACAAACGACCTTTAGGAAATTTGCTGCCAGGAATCAAATCTATAGCACAATCGCAATCCCTGTGAGGAGGGAGCGAACTAAGTTTAGGCTCCTCAAAAACATCACAATAGTCAGACAAAAATGCCGGAACCTCAGAGGGAGTGGATGAAGCAATGGAAACCAAAGGTACTCCCCCATGAACCCCCTGACATCCCCAGCTTAATACGGACATTGTTTTCCAGTCAAGAACTGGGTTGTGAGTTTGTAACCATGGCAATCCAAGCACTAAGACATCATGCAAATTATGCAACACAAGGAATCGAATCACCTCCTGATGGTCTGGAGTCATACACATAGTCACTTGTGTCCAATATTGAGGTTTATTCCTAGCCAATGGTGTGGAGTCGATACCCTTCAAAGGAATAGGGACTTCCAGAGACTCTAGACTAAACCCACAGCTCCTGGCAAAGGACCAATCCATAAGACTCAGGGCGGCGCCAGAGTCCACATAGGCATTCACATTAATAGATGATAACGAACAAATCAAAGTTACAGACAAAAGAAACTTAGACTGCAGGGTGCTAACTGCAAAAGACTTATCAACCCTTTTTGTGCGTTTAGAGCATGCTGATATAACATGAGCAGAATCGCCACAATAGAAGCACAACCCATTTTTACGCCTATAATTCTGCCGTTCACTTCTAGACAGAATTCTATCACATTGCATATTCTCCGGTGCCTGCTCAGAAGACACCGCCAAATGGTGCACAGGTTTGCGCTCCCGTAAACGCCGGTCAATCTGAATAGCCATTGTCATGGACTCATTCAGACCTGTGGGCGTAGGAAACCCCACCATGACATCCTTAACGGCGTCAGAGAGACCCTCTCTGAAATTCGCCGCCAGGGCGCACTCATTCCACTGAGTAAGCACAGACCATTTACGAAACTTTTGACAATATATTTCAGCTTCATCATGCCCTTGAGAGAGGGCTATCAAGGCCTTTTCAGCTTGAATCTCCAAATTCGGTTCCTCATAGAGCAACCCCAGCGCCAGAAAAAACGCATCCACATTGAGCAGCGCAGGATCCCCTGGCGCCAATGCAAATGCCCAATTCTGGGGGTCACCCCGCAGCAAGGAAATAACAATCTTAACCTGCTGCGCAGGGTTTCCAGCGGAGTGAGGTCTCAGAGAAAGATACAATTTACAATTGTGCTTAAAATTCAAAAAACGAGATCTATCTCCAGAAAAAAACTCTGGTATAGGAATTTTAGGTTCAGACATAGGAGCATGTATGACGAAATCTTGTATATTTTGAACCTTAGAAGCAAGATTATTCAGATTTGAAACTAAACTCTGGATATCCATTTCTCAGCAGCTAAGATCTGAGCCATTCAGGGATTAAGAGGAGGGGAAAGAAGCAGACTGCAATTATGGCTAGACAGACTTCAGAGAAAAAAAAAAAAGGTGTCAGAGACTTCTTTTCTCTCCTTCTTCAGCCAATACTTAACACAGTGTGGCCGGCTATACTGTCATGATTCCCAATGGCAGGGACATGGACAAAAACAGGACTAGCTCTAGGAAGATGGAATCTAAGCTGACCGCGATGCTGAACCTCACGCACAACTACCAGTGGCCGGGGAACGTACCTGCGTTTTATCCCTAGACGTCTCGCACCAGCCGGAGATCTAGCTACCCCTAATAGAGGAAACACAGACCTGGCTTGCCTCCAGAGAAAACCCCAAAGTAATAGTAGCCCCCAACATATAATGACGGTTAGTTAAGAAGAGAACACATACGTAGTATGAATACAGGTTCAGCAAAAAGAGGCCCACTAACTAGATAGCAGAAAATACAAAAGTGGACTTCGCGGTCAACTCAAAACCCTACAAAATACCATCCTGAAGTGACTTTAAACTCCGGTATCAACTCATGACACCGGAGTGGTCATTTCAGTTCACTAGAGCTTCCAGCAGCAAGATTCATATAAATGCACGCTGGACAAAAGGTACAAATGATCAAACTTATCTGACTCAGCAGACTTGGAGCAGGTAGCAAGTAACAGAGGAGCTCTGGTAACATTGATAGCCGGCAAGTAAATGAGTGAGAAGCCAGACTATATAGGAAACTCCCATTTCCTGATGGAAACAGGTGCACTGGAGATAGAAGACAGAAGTCAACCAGTACCACCAGTAACCACCAGAGGGAGCCCACAAACAGAATTCACAACAGATATCGTTATGTGTGACAGCCTTTAAGGTACCTTCACACTAAACGATATCGCTAGCGATCCGTGACGTTGCAGCGTCCTGGCTAGCGATATCGTTGTGTTTGACAGGCAGCAGCGATCAGGATCCTGCTGTGCCATCGTTGGTCGGAGAAGAAAGGCCGAACTTTATTTTGTCGCTGGATCTCCCGTAGACATCGCTGGATCGGTGTGTGACACCGATCCAGCGATGTCTTCACCGGTAACCAGGGTTAATTACGCTTGCAGAATGCTAAAAAAACGCGAAAAAAACGGGAAAAAACGCAAAAAAAAAATGCGGATTTCTTGCAGAAAATTTCCGGTTTTCTTCAGGAAATTTCTGCAAGAAATCCGGACGTGTGCACATACCCTTAAAATAGCTTACATGCCTTGGGTATAAAATGACTCAGAGTTCACATCCTGAGAGTCTGAAGTAATACGGAGCTACCAGCCAGACATTCTGCAAACCACCCAACAGACAAAAGAAAGGACTGCAGCCAATTCATCATGGCACCATCACGAGGGACACTGATCTAGGATTCTATAGGATACAACCTAAGGGTTTTCGGCTCCGGTTGGAAGGACACAGATCTGATCCAGTGACCATCTCTGCACCATGGATATGTTTGGAGAAAGCCAGGGTTGGGACCCGCTGGTCGCCTGGTTCCATGGAGATGGTCAGATAAGCCAGGTGGTGACTCTCGTGTCAACTGGCTTTGGACCTTGTATGGACTCTGTGGACAGTTCTTTGTCATCTCCCTATGCTTGTCGTTATGCTTGTCGTTACCCTTTCTCTGTGCGTTCATCCACAGATGGAGTAGCGACCCTGGGAGCTCTGACATCATGTCATACTGGAAATACATGGAGACGCAGTGATCTTTTATATGCGCCCATGTGACCCTGGGAGCCCTGACATCGTGTCATACTGGAAAGACGTGGAGACGCAGTGATATTTTATATGCGCCCATGTAACCAAACAATTCCAGCCATGGGGGGATTGCTCTGTTTGCTATTGTGTGTTGTGGTTCAATAAAGTATTGCCACACTGTGTTACCTTAACCCTGTGTTGTCTGTGTAGTGTATTGCCCACGGGGAGATAGAGCAGGCGTTCAGTGGTATGAGCCGTGGTCCATGCAGTCTTGCTAAAGACAGCCGGGCCAGCGGACGAGAGCACCCACTGACCCCGCGTCTCCGTAACAGCTGCCTACCAAGCGATGTGCTGAACCATTGTTCAGCTGACAGTTATCTATTGTTTTAGGGGGCTTTAAACAATCAAATTTAAGCCCCCCCATACACAACGTTAATGTCAGCCGAAGCCGCTGATATTGGCAGGATTGGTCCACAGTCTAATGTATATGGAGGCCCCCAACAGATAATGTCAGGGAAAAGAAGAATCAAGCCTGCTGAATTCCAGCAGCCGATTTTTTTTTTCTCCTTGCACATAAGCCACTGCCAGGGAAGTCTGGCAGCTTCTTTCTTGCAGAGAACATAGGAGAGGTAAGTGGAGTGTTCCCGTGTATGGGGAAGTTGGGAGAAATAGTTGCTAAATTTCCACTTCTAGAGAAAAATCCTGTTTTCACGGTTTCATAAAGAAAAGTTGAATCCAATTGTTACTAAAGTAAATATGAGTTATAAGGAGGTACATTTCATAGTAAGAACTCCAAATCTGAGTTGAGTAAGATAGCTGCTGACCAAACAGTCGGCCACTGAACCGTTCGTTATTCAACCTACAGCTATCTAAAATGTGTAGGGAGCTTTAGGACCTGTTCACAGTGCTTCTGGATCATGTCCAGGGATCTCGTCTGAATCCCCATAAAGCAAGGCCATAAAAACAGGATTCAGACTGAACCCCCCCAACGGACCCATCAACTCTGGTAACACAGACCGAATTCAAATGAATTCTGTTTGTGTTTTTTTACTAAAAGTGGCCAATTTTTCAGATGGGTAGTAAACTGTTGTCAACTGATTCTGTGGCTGTTGGAAACACTTTTAGGGGAAACAAACACAGTTTATTTGAACCCCGTTTGTGTATAGCAGTCTATGGCTCCATCTGAAACCCATTTTCGTGGTGATTCAGATGAGACCCCTAAATGTAGCTCAGAAAAGCTAATTGAACATAGGCTTATATGTCCGATGCATTTGAAGTTATATTTATTTTGTCGTCTTTGTTCTTTTTGCCCAGTGCAAGAAAACTGTGCAGCACTTTGAGACAAAGACAGTTTCCCTCTGGGAACCTTCTACCAGAAAATGCAGCTTGGTATCTGTCTGAGGCCAATGACATTTGTCTCCATTTTTATCATCTAACAAACTGAACAAAAGGCATTCTTGGTGTCTAAAGAAGTGTTTGCTCCACTGGAGCATATAAGACTTGATATAAAACGTCTATTGTGCTGGGTTAGTCACTAGGTTAGTCTCCTGACCTATTTCCTACCATACTGATTAGTGTAAAGGCTGCATTTAGTCTTGTCAGCAACCAATCAATGCAATTTATGTGATATGTGTATATATATTTATTATACACACATATACATTCACAGTACTGTACAAATGATTTTAGACAGGTGCAGGTCACTGACCCCAAACACACTGCCAATTTAATTAAGAACTATCTTCAGCATAAAGAAGAATAAGGAGTCTTACAAATGATGATATGACACCAACAAAGGCCTGATCTAAGCATCATCCAGTCCGTCTGGACTTTCATAAAAAGAAAAAAGTATTTGTGCAAGTGACATCCACAGAACATCAGTTTTTAGTTCTCCCAAGAAGTTGCCGAGTTCTCCAAAATGATGTAAAGTTCCTTCAAAAATTGTGTGTACCTAGAAAAATTGATGCCTATTTGAAGGCTAAGGGCGGTTACACCAAATATTGATTTGATTAAGATTTCTCTTTTGTCTATTCAATTTTAATTTTGTTAATTGATAAAAAAAATTATTACCACTTCTATTTTTACTATGCAGCATTTTTATCAACCTGCATAAAACCTTTGCATAGTACTGTCTGTGTATGTACAGTTTATATATATACATATAGAGAGAGAGAGAGAGAGAGGAGAGAGAGAGAGATAAGAAATAAGAGAAAGGAGGCAGAGCACCAATTGCAAAAGTTAAAAAAAGTCTGTTTTTTCGTTTTGCTTTTAATAGCGCATAATGGCGATATTTTGATGCTTGAAGAGAACCTTTTTCAAGCATACATAATTCTAAAGTCCTTGTAATTAACTGCAATATCTTCTGATGTGCAGTTTTGATGGGTCATCCAAAATTAATTTAATGTTTTATGAAATATAGAATGGGCTGCCAAAATGACAGAAAAAGGCAGTGACTGCAGAATAGGGAGTGGCGTGGGTCACTAACAAAAAACCCCAAAAAACTTACATTCTGGATATTTAAAAAAATATATATCTATAAGGCCATTTCCTGTCTTCCTCTCTATTCACTACACCTAATGTTGGAAGTTGAGAACATTCAAAACCTTCATAATATATAAAGCTAATATGAGCTGTAAATCAAAGAGGATGGACAACCTGTTTGACTTCACTTGATCAGTCTGCAGACCGGAGTCATAATAAAGGGCACGGGCTCTGATTCATCATTTCATGTGACCCATTGAAGCTATAAAGTTAAAGGTTTAATGCAGGTATATAAGAAAGTCGGTATTCTTGTTAGTGAATAGTGTGGATGTGAGGAGCATTGGCTGTAAAAGTGAAGCAAAAGAAAGTGAAAAATTCTTCAATGCAAACAATTGAAGCAGCAAATGACTCATTAATACATGCGGGGAGTGAAGGTAAAGCTTTCATTCAGGAGCACATTGAGTGCAAATCAACCCCCTCAGTTCAGAGCAAGTTAATGCCTCACTATAAGAGACATTTTATCTCCATACATCTCGTGTCGCTCTCTTCATATTATATGTGATTTAACTATCAGAAAATAATGACTTCCACCATCTGAGACACAATGTTAATTGATCCCCAATAATAAGAGATTGGTGGTGAACATAAACATAGGCTTACTCTTTTTTTCCCTACTTACTTCCCTTTCTATATGCTTAAGCAATTATGCGATTATAAAATTACCCTGCCTAAAAGTGCTGCTCAGAAATTTGGATACTTAACAGGAAAAATGTAGCATTTACTTCTGTCTGACGACTGCTGTTGACAGGATGTGAGATCTAAAAATGGATTATTTCTCTCCAAGTCAGTGCACCAGCTGTAAATGAACATGTCAAACTTGGATTTCGGTCCCAAATCATGAAATTTCCTATTTTTTAATACAGGTTTTGCAATCGTATTCATTAAAAAAATATGTAGCTTTGCTGTCTTTAGATCCCAATAAATGTGTGCTATAATTTGCTTTACTGTATTGCTGTAACCCATTTCTTAGTGTCTACTCAATATATGTGGATCAACCATTAAATGTACATCATGTACATGGGATCAGCAATAATGGGTATCCACCAGTAACATTAACTTGATTAAATGAATCTCACCATCCACAAGACAAGTGGAACAGTCTGGGAGACCGGCAATGTAAACGGTAGTAAATAAGCTTCAGGATATATATTGCATTACCCTCTTTCATAAATTTACCTCTGCTCCAATAAAAGAATAAACTAGACAGCTTGTTGAATGAATGATGAGATGCATCGTTTGTCTGTACATAGTGTAAATGTATTGGGCCAAGTGCTACTCATGTTTGCAAGTAAGGGTACCGTTACACTAAACGATTTACCAACGATCACGACCAGCGATACGACCTGGCCGTGATCGTTGGTAAGTCGTTGTGTGGTCGCTGGAGAGCTGTCACACAGACAGCTCTCCAGCAACCAACGATGCCGAAGTCCCCGGGTAACCAGGGTAAACATCGGGTTACTAAGCGCAGGGCCGCGCTTAGTAACCCGATGTTTACCCTGGTTACCATTGTAAATGTAAAAAAAAAAAAACACTACATACTCACTTTCTGATGTCTGTCACGTCCACCGCCGGCGGCTTCCCTGTTATGACCCCAATGGCAGAGGGTCTCAGAAATAATTACTAAGTCTGCAAACACAAAAAAACAGCTCATAGGGCAGTGGTAACTGAGCTGACCATATATCTAATCCTAGCACCACAAATAGCAGCAGCCGGGGAACGTGCCTACGTTGGTTCTAGACGTCTCGCGCCAGCCGGAGAACTAACTAACCCTAGAAGGGAAAAGAAAGACCTTTCTTGCCTCCAGAGAAAAGACCCCAAAAGTTGGATACAAGCCCCCAACAAATAATAACGGTGAGGTAAGAGGAAAAGACAAACGTAAGAATGAGCTAGGTATTTAGCAAAGAGAGGCCCACTAGCTAATAGCAGAATATAGTAAGATGACTTATATGGTCAGCAAAAACCCTATCAAAATATCCACGCTGGATATTCAAGAACCCCCGAACCGTCTAACGGCCCGGGGGGAGAACACCAGCCCCCTAGAGCTTCCAGCAAGGTCAGGAATCACATTTAGTACAAGCTGGACAAAAATGAGAGCAAGCAAATAACCAAAAAACAAAGAAGCAGGACTTAGCTTAATTTTGCACGAACCAGGACCAGCAGACAGGAGCAAACAGAAAGGATCTGATTACAATGATGCCAGGCACTGGACTAAGGATCCAGGAAGTTTATATAGCAACACCCCTGGACTAACGACCCAGGTGGGTGCCAAACTGAGGAAAGACAATCCCAGAGTCATATCACTAGTAACCACAAGAGGGAGCCAAAAAGTCTAATTCACAACAGTACCCCCCCCTTAAGGAGGGGTCACCGAACCCTCACCAAGACCACCAGGGCGATCAGGATGAGCAGCGTGAAAGGCACGAACTAAATCGGCCGCATGCACATCAGAGGCAACCACCCAGGAATTATCCTCCTGACCATAGCCCTTCCACTTGACCAGATACTGAAGCCTCCGTCTGGAGAGACGAGAATCCAAGATCTTCTCCACCACGTACTCCAACTTGCCCTCAACCAACACCGGAGCAGGAGGCTCAACAGAAGGAACCACAGGTACAACGTACCGCCGCAACAAAGACCTATGGAACACGTTGTGAATGGCAAACGACACCGGAAGATCCAAGCGAAAGGACACAGGATTAAGGATTTCCAATATCTTGTAAGGACCGATGAAGCGAGGCTTAAATTTAGGAGAGGAGACCTTCATATGAACAAATCGAGAAGACAGCCATACCAAATCCCCAACACGAAGTCGGGGACCCACACCGCGGCAGCGGTTGGCAAAACGCTGAGCCTTCTCCTGTGACAACTTTAAGTTGTCCACCACATGATTCCAGATCTGCTGCAACCTATCCACCACAGAATCTACCCCAGGACAGTCAGAAGGCTCCACATGTCCCGAGGAAAAACGAGGGTGGAAACCAGAGTTGCAGAAAAATGGCGAAACCAAAGTAGCGGAACTAGCCCGATTATTAAGGGCAAACTCAGCCAACGGCAAGAAGGTCACCCAATCATCCTGATCTGCCGAAACAAAACACCTCAAATAAGCCTCCAGAGTCTGATTAGTTCGCTCCGTTTGTCCATTAGTCTGAGGATGAAAGGCAGACGAAAACGACAAATCAATGCCCATCCTAGCACAAAAGGATCGCCAGAACCTGGAAACAAACTGGGATCCTCTGTCAGACACAATATTCTCAGGAATGCCGTGTAAACGAACCACATTCTGAAAGAACACAGGAACCAGATCGGAAGAGGAAGGCAGCTTAGGCAAAGGCACCAAATTGACCATTTTAGAAAAGCGATCACATACCACCCAGATGACAGACATGCCCTGAGACACCGGGATATCTAAAATGAAATCCATGGAAATGTGTGTCCAAGGCCTCTTCGGGACAGGCAAGGGCAAGAGCAACCCGCTGGCACGAGAACAGCAAGGCTTAGCTCGAGCACAAGTCCCACAGGACTGCACAAATGACCGCACATCCCGTGACAAGGAAGGCCACCAAAAGGACCTAGCCACCAGATCTCTGGTGCCAAAAATTCCCAGATGCCCTGCCAACACCGAGGAATGAACCTCGGAAATGACTCTGCTGGTCCACTTATCAGGAACAGTCTGTCAGGTGGACAAGAGTCAGGTCTACCAGCCTGAAATCTCTGCAACACACGTCGCAAATCAGGAGAAATGGCTGACAAGATAACTCCCTCTTTAAGAATACCAACAGGTTCTGCGACTCCAGGAGAGTCAGGCACAAAGCTCCTTGAAAGAGCATCAGCCTTCACATTCTTTGAACCTGGTAAATACGAGACCACAAAGTCAAAACGGCAGAAAAACAATGACCAGCGGGCCTGTCTAGGATTCAGGCGTTTAGCAGACTCGAGATACATCAAATTTTTGTGATCAGTCAAGACCACCACACGATGCTTAGCATCCTCGAGCCAATGACGCCACTCCTCAAATGCCCACTTCATGGCCAGCAACTCCCGATTGCCAACATCATAATTCCGCTCAGCAGGCGAAAACTTCCTAGAGAAGAAAGCACATGGTCTCATTACCGAGCAACCAGGGCCTCTCTGCGACAAAACGGCCCCTGCCCCAATCTCAGAAGCATCCACTTCGACCTGAAAGGGAAGTGAGACATCAGGCTGGCACAAAACAGGCGCCAAAGTAAACCGGCGCTTCAACTCTTGGAACGCCTCCACGGCTGCAGGAGCCCAGTTAGCAACATCAGAACCTTTCTTGGTCATATCCGTCAAAGGTTTAACAACGCTAGAAAAATTAGCGATAAAACGACGGTGGAAGTTAGCAAAACCCAAGAACTTCTGAAGACTCTTAACTGACGTGGGTTGAGTCCAATCATGAATAGCTCGGACCTTGACTGGGTCCATCTCCACAGCAGAAGGGGAAAAAATAAACCCCAAAAAGGGAACCTTCTGTACTCCAAAGAGACACTTTGAGCCCTTAACAAACAAAGCATTCTCACGCAAAACCTGAAACACCATCCTGACCTGCTCTACATGTGAGTCCCAATCTTCAGAGAAAACCAGAATATCATCCAGATAAACAATCCTAAATTTATCCAGATACTTCCGGAAAATATCATGCATAAAGGACTGAAACACTGAGGGAGCATTAGAGAGCCCAAAAGGCATCACCAAGTACTCAAAATGACCTTCGGGCGTATTAAATGCAGTCTTCCATTCATCTCCTTGCTTAATGCGCACAAGGTTGTACGCACCACGAAGATCTATCTTGGTGAACCACTTGGCACCTTTAATCCGGGCAAACAAGTCCGACAACAGAGGCAAAGGATACTGAAATTTAACAGTGATTTTATTCAGAAGCCGATAGTCAATACAAGGTCTCAAAGATCCGTCCTTCTTGGCCACAAAAAAGAATCCTGCACCAAGAGGGGAAGAGGATGGACGGATATGCCCCTTCTCCAGAGACTCCTTGATATACGAACGCATTGCGGCATGCTCAGGTACAGACAGATTAAATAGTCTTCCCTTAGGAAATTTACTACCTGGAATCAAATCTATGGCGCAGTCACAGTCCCTATGAGGAGGCAGAGCACTGGACCTGGACTCGCTGAATACATCCTGATAATCAGACAAATACTCAGGAACTTCCGAAGGAGTAGAGGAAGCAATAGACACCGGCGGAGAATCAGCATGAATTCCCTGACAGCCCCAACTTGACACAGACATTGCCTTCCAATCCAAGACTGGATTGTGGGTCTGTAACCATGGCAGACCCAAAACGACCAAATCATGCATTTTATGCAGAAAAAGAAAACGAATCACCTCCCGATGTTCAGGAGTCATGCACATGGTTACCTGCGTCCAAAACTGCGGTTTATTTTCCGCCAATGGCGTAGCATCAATACCTCTAAGAGGAATAGGATTTACCAACGGTTCAAGAACAAAACCACAGCGCTTGGCAAATGACAGATCCATAAGACTCAGGGCAGCGCCTGAATCCACAAACGCCATAACAGGGTAAGAAGACAATGAGCAAATTAAAGTCACAGACAAAATAAATTTAGGTTGCAAATTACCAATGGCGACAGGACTAACAACCCTTGTTAGGCGTTTAGAGCATGCTGATATAACATGTGTAGAATCACCACAGTAAAAACACAACCCATTCTGACGTCTATGATTTTTCCGCTCATTTCTAGTCTGAATTCTATCACATTGCATTAAATCAGGTGTTTGTTCAGACAACACCACCAGAGGATTAGCGGTTTTGCGCTCCCGCACACGCCGGTCAATTTGAATAGCCAGCGCCATGGAATCGTTCAGACTTGTAGGAATGGGGAAACCCACCATCACATTCTTAATGGCTTCAGAAAGGCCATTTCTGAAATTTGCGGCCAGAGCACACTCATTCCACTGAGTAAGCACGGACCATTTCCGAAATTTTTGGCAATACACTTCAGCTTCATCCTGGCCCTGAGAAATAGCCAGCAAGGCTTTTTCTGCCTGAACTTCAAGATTGGGTTCCTCGTAAAGCAATCCGAGCGCCAGAAAAAACGCATCAATATTTGCCAATGCCGGATCTCCTGGTGCTAGCGAGAAAGCCCAATCCTGAGGGTCGCCCCGTAAAAAAGAGATAACAATTTTAACTTGCTGAGCTGAATCTCCAGATGAACGGGGTCTCAGAGATAGAAACAATTTACAATTATTCCTGAAATTCCTAAACTTAAATCGGTCTCCAGAAAACAGTTCAGGAATAGGTATTTTAGGTTCAGACATTGGACTACTGGTAACAAAATCTTGTATGCCCTGCACACGAGCAGCAAGCTGGTCTACACTTGTAATCAAGGTCTGGACATTCATGTCTGCAGCAAGCACAAGCCACTCAGAGGTAAAGGGGAGGAAGAGAGAAAAAAAACAAACAAACAAAAAAACTCAGAATTTCCTTTCTCATTATCCCACTTCTGCAATGCATTAAACATTCAATGTTACACTAAACGATTTACCAACGATCACGACCAGCGATACGACCTGGCCGTGATCGTTGGTAAGTCGTTGTGTGGTCGCTGGAGAGCTGTCACACAGACAGCTCTCCAGCAACCAACGATGCCGAAGTCCCCGGGTAACCAGGGTAAACATCGGGTTACTAAGCGCAGGGCCACGCTTAGTAACCCGATGTTTACCCTGGTTACCATTGTAAATGTAAAAAAAAAAAACACTACATACTCACTTTCTGATGTCTGTCACGTCCACCGCCGGCGGCTTCCCTGTTATGACCCCAATGGCAGAGGGTCTCAGAAATAATTACTAAGTCTGCAAACACAAAAAAAACAGCTCATAGGGCAGTGGTAACTGAGCTGACCATATATCTAATCCTAGCACCACAAATAGCAGCAGCCGGGGAACGTGCCTACGTTGGTTCTAGACGTCTCGCGCCAGCCGGAGAACTAACTAACCCTAGAAGGGAAAAGAAAGACCTTTCTTGCCTCCAGAGAAAAGACCCCAAAAGTTGGATACAAGCCCCCAACAAATAATAACGGTGAGGTAAGAGGAAAAGACAAACGTAAGAATGAGTTAGGTATTTAGAAAAGAGAGGCCCACTAGCTAATAGCAGAATATAGTAAGATGACTTATATGGTCAGCAAAAACCCCATCAAAATATCCACGCTGGATATTCAAGAACCCCCGAACCGTCTAACGGCCCGGGGGGAGAACACCAGCCCCCTAGAGCTTCCAGCAAGGTCAGGAATCACATTTAGTACAAGCTGGACAAAAATGAGAGCAAGCAAATAACCAAAAAACAAAGAAGCAGGACTTAGCTTAATTTTGCACGAACCAGGACCAGCAGACAGGAGCAAACAGAAAGGATCTGATTACAACGATGCCAG
The DNA here is from genome assembly GCF_051348905.1 of Ranitomeya variabilis. Classification (NCBI taxonomy): domain Eukaryota; kingdom Metazoa; phylum Chordata; class Amphibia; order Anura; family Dendrobatidae; genus Ranitomeya; species Ranitomeya variabilis. Next base: position 466,902,083 of record NC_135233.1, read on the forward strand.
GCACTGGACTAAGGATCCAGGAAGTTTATATAGCAACACCCCTGGACTAACGACCCAGGTGGGTGCCAAACTGAGGAAAGACAATCCCAGAGTCATATCACTAGTAACCACAAGAGGGAGCCAAAAAGTCTAATTCACAACACTTCCCGCACTGACTGTGTCAGTGCCGGCCATAAAGCACAGCACAGCGGTGACGTCACCGCTGTGCTCTGCTTTTACTTTATGGCCGGCGCTCACAGTCAGTGCGGGAAGTGTTGTTTTTTGCTCTGAGACCTCGATCCTCTGATTATTCCATTCAGCAGGTTAAAATTGTCATCTCCCTGCTGCGTGGCGATCCTCAGGATTGGGCATTTTCCCTGGAATCTGGGAATCCGGCCTTGCTTAATGTAGATACCTTTTTTCAGGCTTTAGGATTATTATATGATGAACCAAATTCTGTGGATCAAGCGGAGAAGACCTTGTTGGCCCTGTCTCAGGGTCAAGAAGCGGCAGAATTGTATTGTCAGAAATTTAGAAAATGGTCTGTGTTGACTAAATGGAATGATGATGCTTTGGCGGCAATTTTCAGAAAGGGTCTTTCTGAATCCGTTAAAGATGTTATGGTGGGTGTTGTGAACTATACTTCTTGGCTCCCTCTTGTGGTCACTAGTGATTTGGCACTTGGATTTTCTTTTACCAGGTTGGTACTCACCTGCTTCGTTAGGCCTGGGGTGTTGCTATTTAAACTTCCTGGATTCTCAGTCCAGTGCCTGGCATCGTTGTAATCAGTTCATTGTTTGCTCCTGTCTTCAGGTCCTGGTTCTTTGCAAGATAAGCTAAGTCCTGCTTTCTTATTTTTGTTTATTTGCTTTGTTCTTATTTTTTTCCAGCTTGTACAAAATGTGATTCCTGATATCGCTGGAAGCTCTAGGGGGCTGATATTCTCCCCCCTCACCGTTAGTCGGTTTGGGGGTTCTTGGATATTCAGCGTGGATATTTTGCAGGGTTTTTTGCTGACCATATAAGTCATCTTACTATCTTCTGCTATTTAGTCAGTGGGCCTCTCTTTGCTAAAATCTAGTTCATTCTTACGTTTGTCTTTTCTTCTTGCCACACCGTTATTATTTGTTGGGGGCTTGTATTTCTTTGGGGTCTTTTCTCTGGAGGCAAGAGAGGTCTTATTTTCCCTGATAGGGTTAGTTAGTTCTCCGGCTGGCGCGAGACGTCTAGGATCAACGTAGGCACGTTCCCCGGCTACTGTTAGTGTTTGTGCTAGGATCAGCTATATGGTCAGCCTAGTTACCACTTCCCTATGAGCTGGTATTTATGTTTGCAGACTTTGCTTAATCTCTGAGATCCCTTGCCTTTGGGATCATAACAGTATGCCAGGCCTAAAATAGTTAATGCATTGCAGAAGTGGGATTAAAAGAAAAGGAGTTCTGAGTTTGTTTTTTTTTCTCCTCTTTCTTCCTTCCCCTTTTTCTCAGAGTGGCTGTAAGCTTGCTGCAGACATGAATGTTCAGACCTTGATTACTAGTGTGGATCAGCTTGCTGCACGAGTACAGAGCATTCAGGATTTTGTTGTTAGCAGTCCTATGTCTGAGCCTAAGATACCTATTCCTGAGCTGTTCTCTGGAGATAGATTTAAATTTGGGAATTTTAGGAATAATTGTAAATTGTTTCTATCTTTGAATCCTCGTTCGTCTGGAGATTCAGCTCAGCAAGTTAAAATTGTTATCTCCTTTTTGCGTGGCGACCCTCAGGATTGGGCTTTCTCGTTGGCGCCAGGAGATCCAGCATTGGCGGATGTTGATGCGTTTTTTCTGGCGCTCGGATTGCTGTATGAGGAGCCTAATCTTGAAATTCAGGCATAAAAAGCTCTACTGGCTATCTCTCAGGGCCAGGATGAAGCTGAGGTGTACTGCCAAAAATTTCGGAAATGGTCCGTGATTACTCAATGGAATGAATGTGCTCTGGCCGCAAATTTCAGAAATGGCCTTTCTGAAGCCATTAAGAATGTGATGGTGGGTTTTCCAATTCCTACAAGTCTGAATGATTCTATGGCGCTGGCTATTCAGATTGATCGGCGTTTGCGTGAGCGCAAATCCGCTAATCCTCTGGCGGTGTTGTCTGAACGGACACCTGTCTCAATGCAATGCGACAGAATCCTGACTAGAACCGAACGACAAAATCATAGACGTCAGAATGGGTTGTGTTTTTACTGTGGTGATTCTACACATGTTATATCAGCATGCTCTAAACGCCTAACCAAGGTTATCAGTCCTGTCACCATTGGTAATTTGCAGCCTAAATTTATTTTGTCTGTGACTTTAATTTGTTCATTGTCTTCCTACCCTGTTATGGCATTTGTGGATTCAGGTGCTGCCCTGAGTCTTATGGACTTGTCGTTTGCCAAGCGCTGCGGTTTTGTCCTGGAGCCTTTAAAAATTCCTATTCCTCTCAGAGGAATTGATGCTACGCCACTGGCAGAAAATAAACCGCAGTTTTGGACACAAGTGACCATGTGCATGACTCCTGAACATCTGGAGGTGATTCGTTTTCTTGTTCTGCATAAAATGAATGATTTGGTCGTGTTAGGTCTGCCATGGTTACAGACCCATAATCCTGTTTTGGATTGGAAGGCTATGTCTGTGTCGAGTTGGGGTTGTCAGGGAATTCATTGCGATTCTCCGCCGGTGTCTATTGCTACTTCTACTCCTTCAGAGGTTCCTGAGTATTTGTGTGACTATCAGGATGTATTCAGTGAGTCCAGGTCCAGTGATCTTCCTCCTCATAGGGACTGTGACTGCGCTATAGATTTGATTCCTGGCAGTAAATTTCCTAAGGGACGATTATTTAATTTGTCTGTACCCGAGCATGCCGCGATGCGTTCTTATGTCAAGGAGTCTTTGGAGAAGGGGCATATTCGCCCATCCTCTTCCCCTCTTGGTGCGGGATTCTTTTTTGTGGCCAAGAAAGACGGGTCTTTGAGACCTTGTATAGACTATCGGCTTCTGAATAAAATCACTGTTAAGTTTCAGTATCCTTTGCCACTATTGTCAGACTTGTTTGCTCGGATTAAGGGTGCCAAGTGGTTCACCAAGATAGATCTTCGTGGTGCGTACAACCTTGTGCGCATTAGGCAGGGAGATGAATGGAAAACTGCATTCAATACGCCCGAAGGTCATTTTGAATACTTGGTGATGCCCTTTGGGCTCTCTAATGCTCCTTCAGTGTTTCAGTCCTTTATGCATGATATCTTCCGGAAGTATCTGGATAAATTTATGATTGTTTATCTGGATGATATTCTGGTTTTCTCGGATGATTGGGATTCTCATGTAAAGCAGGTCAGGATGGTGTTTCAGGTTTTGCGTGATAATGCTTAGTTTGTGAAGGGCTCAAAGTGTCTCTTTGGAGTGCAGAAGGTTTCCTTTTTGGGTTTTATTTTCTCCCCTTCTGCTGTGGAGATGGACCCAGTCAAGGTCCAAGCTATTCATGATTGGACTCAGCCCACGTCTGTTAAGAGTCTTCAGAAGTTCTTGGGGTTTGCTAATTTCTACCGTCGCTTTATCGCTTTATCGCTAATTTTTCTAGCGTTGTTAAACCTTTGACGGATATGACCAAGAAAGGTTCTGATGTGGCTAATTGGGCCCCTGCAGCCGTGGAGGCCTTCCAGGAGCTGAAGCGCCGGTTTACTTCGGCACCTGTTTTGTGCCAGCCTGATGTCTCACTTCCCTTTCAGGTTGAAGTGGATGCTTCTGAGATCGGTGCTGGGGCTGTTTTGTCGCAGAGAGGCTCTGGTTGCTCTGTGATGAGACCATGTGCCTTTTTCTCTAGGAAGTTTTCGCCTGCTGAGCGGAACTATGATGTTGGTAATCGGGAGTTGTTGGCCATGAAGTGGGCATTTGAGGAGTGGCGTCATTGGCTCGAGGGTGCTAAGCATCGTGTGGTGGTCTTGACTGATCACAAAAATCTGATGTATCTCGAGTCTGCTAAGCGCCTGAATCCTAGACAGGCTCGTTGGTCATTGTTTTTCTCTCGTTTTGACTTTGTGGTCTCGTACCTGCCTGGTTCGAAGTATGTTAAGGCTGATGCTCTTTCTAGGAGCTTTGTGCCTGACTCTCCTGGAGTCTCGGAGCCAGCTGGTATTCTTAAAGAGGGAGTAATCGTGTCGGCCATATCTCCTGATTTGCGACGTGTGTTGCAGAGATTTCAGGCTGGTAGACCTGACTCTTGTCCACCCAACAGACTGTTTGTTCCTGATAAATGGACCAGCACAGTCATTTCCGACATTCATTCCTCGGTGTTGGCAGGGCATCCGGGAATTTTTGGTACCCGAGATTTGGTGGCTAGGCCCTTTTGGTGGCCTTCCTTGTCACGGGATGTGCGGTCATTTGTGCAGTCCTGTGGGACTTGTGCTCGGGCTAAGCCTTGTTGTTCTCGTGCTAGCGGGTTGCTTCTGCCCTTGCCCGTCCCGAAGAGGCCTTGGACACACATTTCCATGGATTTCATTTCTGATCTTCCGGTATCTCAAGGAATGTCTGTCATCTGGGTGGTGTGTGATCGTTTTTCCAAGATGGTCCATTTGGTACCCTTGCCTAAGTTGGCTTCCTCTTCCGATCTGGTTCCTTTGTTTTTTCAGAATGTGGTTCGTTTACACGGCATTCCGGAGAATATCGTGTCCGACAGACGATCCCAGTTTGTGTCCAGATTCTGGCGATCTTTTTGTGCTAAAATGGGCATTGATTTGTCGTTTTCATCTGCCTTCCATCCTCAGACTAATGGTCAAACGGAGCGAACTAATCAGACACTGGAGGCTTATTTGAGATGTTTTGTTTCTGCGGACCAGGATGATTGGGTGACCTTCTTGCCATTGGCGGAGTTTGCCCTTAATAATCGGGCTAGTTCCGCTACTTTGGTTTCGCCATTCTTCTGCAACTCTGGTTTTCATCCTCGTTTCTCCTCGGGTCATGTTGAGTCTTCTGACTGTCCTGGGGTGGATTCCGTGGTGGATAGGTTGCAGCGGATTTGGAATCATGTGGTGGACAACTTGAAGTTGTCACAGGAGAAGGCTCAGCGTTTTGCCAACCGCCGCCGCGGTGTGGGCCCCCGACTTCGTGTTGGGGATTTGGTTTGGTTGTCTTCTCGGTATGTCCCTCTGAAGGTTTCCTCTCCTAAGTTTAAGCCTCGCTTTATTGGTCCTTATAAAATTTTGGAAGTTCTTAACCCGGTTTCTTTTCGTTTGGATCTTCCGGTGTTGTTTGCCATTCACAACGTGTTCCATAGGTCTTTGTTGCGGCGGTACGTTGTGCCTGTGGTTCCTGCTGTTGAGCCTCCTGCTCCGGTGTTGGTTGAGGGCGAGTTGGAGTACGTGGTAGAGAAGATCTTGGATTCTCGTCTCTCTAGACGGAGGCTTCAGTATTTGGTCAAATGGAAGGGCTATGGTCAGGAGGATAATTCCTGGGTGGCCGCCTCTGATGTGCATGCGGCCGATTTAGTTCGGGCCTTTCACGCCGCTCATCCTGATCGCCCTGGTGGTCTTGGTGAGGGTTCGTGCCTTCCACGCTGCTCATCCTGGTTGCCCTGGTGGTCTTGGTGAGGGTTCGGTGACCCCTCCTTAAAGGGGGGGTACTGTTGTGAACTATACTTCTTGGCTCCCTCTTGTGGTCACTAGTGATTTGGCACTTGGATTGTCTTTTACCAGGTTGGTACTCACCTGCTTCGCTAGGCCTGGGGTGTTGCTATTTAAACTTCCTGGATTCTCAGTCCAGTGCCTGGCATCGTTGTAATCAGTTCATTTCTGTTTGCTCCTGTCTTCAGGTCCTGGTTCTTTGCAAGATAAGCTAAGTCCTGCTTTCTTATTTTTGTTTATTTGCTTTGTTCTTATTTTTGTCCAGCTTGTACAAAATGTGATTCCTGATATCGCTGGAAGCTCTAGGGGGCTGATATTCTCCCCCCTCACCGTTAGTCGGTTTGGGGGTTCTTGGATATTCAGCGTGGATATTTTGCAGGGTTTTTTGCTGACCATATAAGTCATCTTACTATCTTCTGCTATTTAGTTAGTGGGCCTCTCTTTGCTAAAATCTAGTTAATTCTTACGTTTGTCCTTTCTTCTTGCCTCACCGTTATTATTTGTTGGGGGCTTGTATTTCTTTGAGGTCTTTTCTCTGGAGGCAAGAGAGGTCTTATTTTCCCTGATAGGGTTAGTTAGTTCTCCGGCTGGCGCGAGACGTCTAGGATCAACGTAGGCACGTTCCCCGGCTACTGTTAGTGTTTGTGCTAGGATCAGCTATATGGTCAGCCTAGTTACCACTTCCCTATGAGCTGGTATTTATGTTTGCAGACTTTGCTTAATCTCTGAGATCCCTTGCCTTTGGGATCATAACAGGTGGGGTTTCCCGCGCCTTTCGGTCTGAGTGATTCTATGTCTCTGGCCATTCAGATTGATCGGCGCTTGCGGGAGCGCAGAACTGTGCGCGCTGTGGCGTTGTCCTCAGAGCAGATGCCTGAGCCAATGCAGTGTGATAGGATTCTGTCTAGAACGGAACAACAAGGATTCAGATGTCAGAATAGGTTGTGTTTTTATTGTTGCGATGCTTCTCATGTCATTTCAGTCTGTCCTAAGCGTACAAAGAGGATCGCTAGTTCATTTACCATCAGTACTGTACAACCTAAATTTCTGTTATCTGTGTCCTTGATCTGCTCATTGCCATCATTTCCTGTCATGGCGTTTGTGGATTCAGGCGCCGCCTTGAACTTAATGGACTTTGAGTTTGCCAGGCGTTGTGGTTTTCCCTTGCAGTCTTTGCAGAACCCTATTCCTTTAAGGGGGATTGATGCTACACCTTTGGTTAAAAATAAGCCCCAGTTTTGGACACAGGTGACCATGCACATGGCGCCAGCCCATCAGGAAGATTGTCGATTTCTGGTGTTGCATAATTTGCATGATGCTATCGTGCTGGGTTTTCCGTGTTTGCAGGTACATAATCCTGTGTTGGATTGGAAGTCTATGTCTGTGACTAGTTGGGGTTGTCAGGGGGTTCATAATGACGTTCCTTTGATGTCAATCTCCTCTTCTTCCTCTTCTGAAATTCCAGAGTTTTTTAGTCTGATTTTCAGGATGTATTCGATGAGCCCAAGTCCAGTTCCCTTCCACCGCATAGGGACTGTGATTGTGCAATTGACTTGATTCCAGGCTGTAAGTTTCCTAAGGGCCGACTTTTCAACCTGTCTGTGACTGAACATACCGCCATGCGGAGTTATGTTAAGGAGTCTTTGGAGAAAGGGCATATTCGGCCATCTTCTTCACCGTTGGGAGCGGGATTGGCTCCTTGAGACCCTGTATTGATTATCGCCTCTTGAATAAGATCACGGTCAAGTTTCAATACCCTTTACCTCTGCTTTCCGATTTGTTTGCTAGGATTAAGGGGGCTAGTTGGTTTACGAAGATTGACCTTCGGGGGGCATATAATCTTGTTCGTGTTAAGCAGGGTGATGAATGGAAAACTGCGTTTAATACACCCGAAGGCCATTTTGAATACCTTGTAATGCCATTCGGGCTCTCTAATGCTCCATCTGTTTTTCACTCCTTCATGCATGATATCTTCCGGACTTATCTTGATAAATTCATGATTGTATATTTGGATGACATTTTAATTTTTTCCGATGATTGGGAGTCTCATGTGGAACAGGTCAGGATGGTATTTCAGATCCTTCGTGATAATGCTTTGTTTGTGAAGGGGTCTAAGTGTCTCTTTGGAGTGCAGAAGGTTTCTTTTTTGGGCTTCATTTTTTCTCCCTCATCCATAGAGATGGATCCGGTTAAGGTTCAGGCCATTCATGATTGGATTCAACCCACATCCGTGAAGAGCCTTCAGAAATTTTTGGGCTTTGCTAATTTTTATCGCCGTTTCATTGCTAACTTCTCCAGTGTGGTTAAACCTTTGACCAATTTGACGAAGAAAGACGCTGATGTGACGAATTGGTCCTCTGCAGCTGTCTCTGCCTTTCAGGAGCTTAAACGCCGATTTACTTCTGCCCCGGTGTTGCGTCAACCGGATGTTTCTCTTCCGTTTCAGGTTGAGGTTGACGCTTCTGAGATTGGGGCAGGGGCCGTTTTGTCTCAGAGAGATTCTGTTGGTTCCTTGATGAAACCGTGTGCCTTCTTTTCCCGTAAGTTTTCGCCTGCTGTGGATATGATGTCAGCAATCGGGAGTTGTTGGCTATGAAGTGGGCGTTTGAGGAGTGGCGACATTGGCTTGAGGGAGCTAAGCACCGTATTGTGGTCTTGACCGATCATAAGAATCTGATTTACCTCGAGTCTGCCAGACGGCTGAATCCTAGACAGGCTCGATGGTCCTTGTTTTTTTCCCGTTTTGATTTCGTGGTCTTGTATCTTCCGGGTTCTAAGAATATTAAGGCTGATGCCCTCTCTAGGGGTTTTTTGCCTGATTCTCCTGAGGTCCTTGAACCGGTCGGTATTCTGAAAGAAGGGGTGGTCCTTTCTGCCATTTCCCCTGATTTACGACGGGTTCTTCAGGAATTTCAGGCTGACAAACCTGACCGCTGTCCAGTGGGGAAACGGTTTGTTCCTGACAGATGGACTAGTAGAGTGATTTCTGAGGTTCATTGTTCTGTGTTGGCTGGCCATCCTGGTATTTTTGGTACCAGAGATTTGGTTGGTAGGTCCTTTTGGTGGCCTTCTTTGTCACGTGATGTGCGTTCTTTTGTGCAGTCCTGTGGGACTTGTGCACGGGCCAAGCCTTGTTGTTCCCGTGCTAGTGGGTTGCTTTTGCCATTGCCGGTCCCTGAGAGGCCCTGGACGCATATTTCTATGGATTTTATTTCTGATCTTCCGGTTTCCCAGAGGATGTCGGTTATCTGGGTTGTTTGTGACCGGTTCTCTAAGATGGTTCATTTGGTGCCTTTGCCTAAATTGCCTTCCTCTTCAGATTTGGTTCCGTTGTTTTTTCAGCATGTGGTTCGTTTGCATGGTTGTCATGGTTCTCAATGGCAAGAGACCGTAGTAAAGCATACAAAAGGACTAGCTCTTGGAAGATGGGAACTCGAGCTGACTGTGAGCTAAACCTACCGCACAACTAACAGTGGCCGGGTAGCGTGCCTACGTTTTATCCCTAGACGCCCAGCGCCAGCCGGAGGACTGACTGACCCTAGCAGAGAAAAATACAGACCTGGCTTACCTCTAGAGAAATTTTCCCCAAAAGGCAGACAGTAGCCCCCACATATATTGTCGGTGATTTTAGAGGAAAATGACATACGAAGTATGAAGATAGGTTTAGCAAATTGAGGTCCGCTTACTAGATAGTAGGAAGACAGAAAAGGGAACTTCACAGTCCGCTGAAAACCCTTTCAAAACACCATCCTGAAATTACTTTAAGACTCTAATATCAACTCATGACACCAGAGTGGCAATTTCAGCTCACAAGAGCTTCCAGCCTCAGAAATATTCAAAAACAGAGAACTGGAACAAAAATGCAAAACAATCTTAGGACTACAAGTCCAACTTAGCTGATAGTAGTCTAGGAGCAGGAACATGCAACAGAAAGGCTTCTGGTAACATTGTTGGCCGGCATAGAAATGACTGAGGAGCAAGGCTAAATAGAAACTCCCACATCCTGATGGAAACAGGTGAACAGAGGAGATGAAGCACACAAGTTCAGTACCACCAGTAACCACCGGGGGAGCCCAGAAACCAAATTCACAACAGTACCCCCCCCTCAAGGAGGGGGCACCGAACCCTCACCAGAACCACCAGGGCGATCAGGATGAGCCCTATGAAAGGCACGGACCAAATCGGAGGCATGAACATCAGAGGCTGTCACCCAAGAATTATCCTCCTGACCGTAGCCCTTCCACTTGACCAAATACTGAAGTCTCCGTCTGGAAACACGGGAGTCCAAGATCTTCTCGACAACGTACTCCAACTCACCCTCAACCAACACCGGAGCAGGAGGCTCAACGGAAGGCACAACCGGTACCTCATACCTGCGCAACAATGACCGATGGAAGACATTATGAATAGAAAAAGATGCAGAGAGGTCCAAACAAAAGGACACAGGGTTAAGAATCTCCAATATCTTGTACGGGCCGATGAACCGAGGCTTAAACTTAGGAGAAGAAACCTTCATAGGGACAAAACGAGAAGACAACCACACCAAGTCCCCAACACAAAGACGAGGACCAGCACGACGACGGCGGTTGGCAAACTGCTGAGTCTTCTCCTGGGACAACTTCAAATTGTCCACCACATGCCCCCAAATCTGATGCAACCTCTCCACCACAGCATCCACTCCAGGAAAATCCGAAGACTCCACCTGACCGGAAGAGAAACGAGGATGAAACCCCGAATTACAGAAGAAAGGAGAAACCAAGGTGGCAGAACTAGCCCGGTTATTGAGGGCAAACTCCGCCAAGGGCAAAAAGGCAACCCAATCATCCTGATCCGCAGACACAAAACACCTCAAATAAGTCTCCAAGGTCTGATTAGTTCGCTCGGTCTGGCCATTAGTCTGAGGATGGAAAGCAGACGAAAAAGACAAATCAATGCCCATCCTAGCACAGAACGCTCGCCAAAATCTAGACACGAATTGGGTTCCCCTGTCAGAAACGATATTCTCCGGAATACCATGCAAGCGAACCACATTTCGAAAAAACAGAGGAACCAGCTCGGACGAAGAAGGCAATTTAGGCAAGGGGACCAAATGGACCATCTTAGAGAAACGGTCACACACCACCCAGATGACAGACATCTTCTGAGAAACAGGGAGATCAGAAATAAAATCCATGGAGATGTGAGTCCAAGGCCTCTTCGGAATAGGCAAAGATAACAACAATCCACTAGCCCGAGAACAACAAGGCTTGGCCCGAGCACAAACATCACAAGACTGCACAAAACCTCGCACATCTCGCGACAGGGAAGGCCACCAGAAGGACCTAGCCACCAAATCCCTGGTACCAAAGATTCCAGGATGACCAGCTAACGCAGAAGAATGGACCTCCGAGATGACTCTACTGGTCCAATCATCCGGAATAAACAGTCTACCAGGCGGGCAACGATCAGGTCTATCCGCCTGAAACTCCTGCAAGACCCGTCGCAAGTCTGGGGAAACAGCAGATAATATCACTCCATCCTTAAGGATACCTGTAGGTTCAGAATTACCAGGGGAATCAGGCTCAAAACTCCTAGAAAGGGCATCCGCCTTCACATTTTTAGAACCCGGCAGGTAAGAAACCACAAAATTAAACCGAGAGAAAAATAACGACCAGCGCGCCTGTCTAGGATTCAGGCGCCTGGCAGACTCAAAATAAATCAAATTCTTGTGGTCGGTCAATACCACCACCTGATGTCTAGCCCCCTCAAGCCAATGACGCCACTCCTCAAAAGCCCACTTCATAGCCAAGAGCTCCCGATTACCAATATCATAATTTCGCTCAGCGGGCGAAAATTTACGAGAAAAGAACGCGCAAGGTCTCATCACGGAGCAGTCGGAACTTTTCTGCGACAAAACCGCCCCAGCTCCGATTTCTGAAGCGTCGACCTCAACCTGAAAAGGAAGAGTAACATCAGGCTGACGCAATACAGGGGCGGAAGAAAAGCGGCGCTTAAGCTCCCGAAAGGCCTCCACAGCAGCAGGGGACCAATCAGCAACATCAGCACCCTTCTTAGTCAAATCAGTCAACGGCTTAGCAACATCAGAAAAACCAGTTATAAATCGACGATAAAAATTAGCAAAGCCCAAAAACTTCTGAAGGCTCTTAAGAGAAGAGGGTTGCGTCCAATCACAAATAGCCTGAACCTTGACAGGGTCCATCTCAATGGAAGAGGGGGAAAAAATGTACCCCAAAAACGAAATCTTTTGAACCCCAAAAACACACTTAGAACCCTTTACACACAAGGAATTAGAGCGCAAAACCTGAAAAACCCTCCTGACCTGTTGGACATGAGAGTCCCAGTCATCCGAAAAAATCAAAATATCATCCAGATACACAATCATAAATTTATCCAAATATTCACGGAAAATGTCATGCATAAAAGACTGAAAGACTGAAGGGGCATTTGAAAGACCAAAAGGCATTACTAAATACTCAAAATGGCCCTCTTTATTCGAGCAAACAAATCAGTAAGCAGTGGCAAAGGATACTGATATTTAACCGTGATTTTATTCAAAAGCCGATAATCAATACACGGCCTCAAAGAGCCATCTTTTTTAGATACAAAGAAAAAAACGGCTCCTAAGGGAGATGACGAAGGACGAATATGTCCCTTTTCCAAGGACTCCTTAATATATTCCCGCATAGCAGCATGTTCAGGCACAGATAGATTAAATAAACGACCCTTTGGAAACTTACTGCCCGGAATCAGATCTATAGTACAATCGCAATCTCTGTGCGGAGGTAGTGAACCAAGTTTAGGCTCCTCAAAAACGTCACGATAATCAGATAAAAATTCCGGAATCTCAGAGGGAATAGATGACGAAATGGAAACCAAAGGTACGTCCCCATGAGTTCCCTGACATCCCCAGCTTAACACAGACATTGCTTTCCAGTCGAGGACTGGGTTATGAGATTGCAGCCATGGCAATCCAAGCACCAACACATCATGTAGATTATACAACACAAGGAAGCGAATAATCTCCTGGTGATCCGGATTAATACGCATAGTTACTTGTGTCCAGTATTGTGGTTTATTACTAGCCAATGGCGTGGAGTCAATACCCTTCAGAGGTATAGGAACTTCCAGAGGCTCTAAATTAAACCCACAGCGTTTGGCAAAGGACCAATCCATAAGACTCAAAGCGGCGCCAGAGTCGACAAAGGCGTCCGCGGTAATAGACGATAAAGAGCAAATCAGGGTCACAGATAGAATAAACTTAGACTGTAAAGTGCCAATTGAAACAGACTTATCAACCTTCTTAGTACGTTTAGAGCATGCTGATATAACATGAGTTGAATCACCACAATAGAAGCATAACCCATTTTTTCGCCTAAAATTCTGTCGTTCGCTTCTGGACAGAATTCTATCACATTGCATAATCTCTGGCGCCTTCTCAGTAGACACCGCCAAATGGTGCACAGGTTTGCGCTCCCGCAAACGCCGATCAATCTGAATAGCCATTGTCATGGACTCATTCAGACCTGTAGGCACAGGGAACCCCACCATAACATCTTTAATAGCATCAGAGAGACCCTCTCTGAAATTCGCCGCCAGGGCGCACTCATTCCACTGAGTAAGCACAGACCACTTACGAAATTTTTGGCAGTATATTTCAACCTCATCTTGCCCTTGAGACAGGGCCATCAAGGCTTTTTCAGCCTGAATCTCTAAATGAGGTTCCTCATAAAGCAACCCCAAAGCCAGGAAAAACGCATCCACATTGAGCAACGCAGGATCCCCTGGTGCCAAAGCAAATGCCCAATCCTGAGGGTCGCCCCGGAGCAAGGAAATTACAATCCTGACCTGCTGTGCAGGATCTCCAGCGGAGCGAGATCTCAGAGACAAAAATAATTTACAATTATGTTTGAAATTCTGGAAGCGAGATCTATCCCCGGAGAAAAATTCAGGTAAAGGAATTCTAGGTTCAGATATAGGAGCATGAATTACAAAATCCTGTAAACTTTGAACCTTCATAGCGAGATTATCCAAACCAATAGCTAAACTCTGAGGATCCATTTTAATCAGGTGAAATCAGAACCATTCAAGGATTAGAAGGAGAGAGAGACGAAGGCTGCAGTAAGCAGAAATGCAAGTGAATCAACTAATGAGCAAACTCAGAAAAAAAAAAAAAAAAAATTCTCTGCAGACTTCTTTTCTCTCCTTTCTTCTGCCAATTATTTTAACTCTTGGCCGGCCAAACTGTCATGGTTCTCAATGGCAAGAGACCGTAGTAAAGCATACAAAAGGACTAGCTCTTGGAAGATGGGAACTCGAGCTGACTGTGAGCTAAACCTACCGCACAACTAACAGTGGCCGGGTAGCGTGCCTACGTTTTATCCCTAGACGCCCAGCGCCAGCCGGAGGACTGACTGACCCTAGCAGAGAAAAATACAGACCTGGCTTACCTCTAGAGAAATTTTCCCCAAAAGGCAGACAGTAGCCCCCACATATATTGTCGGTGATTTTAGAGGAAAATGACATACGAAGTATGAAGATAGGTTTAGCAAATTGAGGTCCGCTTACTAGATAGTAGGAAGACAGAAAAGGGAACTTCACAGTCCGCTGAAAACCCTTTCAAAACACCATCCTGAAATTACTTTAAGACTCTAATATCAACTCATGACACCAGAGTGGCAATTTCAGCTCACAAGAGCTTCCAGCCTCAGAAATATTCAAAAACAGAGAACTGGAACAAAAATGCAAAACAATCTTAGGACTACAAGTCCAACTTAGCTGATAGTAGTCTAGGAGCAGGAACATGCAACAGAAAGGCTTCTGGTAACATTGTTGGCCGGTATAGAAATGACTGAGGAGCAAGGCTAAATAGAAACTCCCACATCCTGATGGAAACAGGTGAACAGAGGAGATGAAGCACACAAGTTCAGTACCACCAGTAACCACCGGGGGAGCCCAGAAACCAAATTCACAACACATGGTATTCCGGAGAATATTGTATCCGACAGATGTTCCCAGTTTGTTTCTAGGTTTTGGCGGGCCTTTTGTGCTAGGCTGGGCATTGATTTGTCTTTTTCTTCTGCATTTCATCCTCAGACAAAATGGCCAGACCAAGCGAACTAATCAGACTTTGGAAACTTATTTGAGATGCTTTGTGTCTGCTGATCAGGATGATTGGGTGGCTTTCTTGCCATTGGCCGAGTTTGCCCTTAATAATCGGGCTAGTTCGGCTACTTTGGTTTCGCCCTTCTTTTGTAATTTTGGTTTTCATCCTCGTTTTTCTTCGGGGCAGGTTGAGCCTTCTGACTGTCCTGGTGTGGATTCTGTGGTTGACAGGTTGCAGCAGATTTGGGCTCATGTGGTGGACAATTTGGTGTTGTCTCAGGAGGAGGCTCAACGTTTTGCTAACCGTCGTCGGTGTGTTGGTTGCCGGCTTCGGGTTGGGGATCTGGTCTGGTTGTCTTCCCGTCATGTTCCTATGAAGGTTTCTTCCCCTAAGTTTAAGCCTCGGTTTATTGGTCCTTATAGGATTTCTGAGATTATTAATCCGGTGTCTTTTCGATTGGCCCTTCCGGCCTCTTTTGCTATCCATAATGTCTTCCATAGATCTTTATTGCGGAAATATGTGGTGCCCGTTGTTCCCTCTGTTGATCCTCCGGCCCCTGTGTTGGTTGCTGGGGAGTTGGAGTATGTGGTTGAGAAGATTTTGGATTCTCGCTTTTCGAGGCGGAGGCTTCAGTACCTTGTCAAATGGAAGGGTTATGGCCAGGAGGATAATTCTTGGGTTTTTGCCTCTGATGTCCATGCTGCTGATTTTGTCCGTGCCTTTCATCTGGCTCGTCCTGGTCGGCCTGGGGGCTCTGGTGAGGGTTCGGTGACCCCTCCTCAAGGGGGGGTACTGTTGTGAATTCTGCTCTTGGGTTCCCTCCGGTGGTTGTTGGTGGTAATGCAGTTGTCCCTGGGTTGCAATCCTGGTCAGGTGTCCCTGCTGATTGCAGTTCTGACTTTGGTATTTAGGTGTGCAGGATTCATTAGTCCTTGCCAGTTGTCCATTGTTCTTGGAGGTTTTGATCTCTGTCTGGTTCCTCCTGCCCTGCTGCCAAATCAGCAAAGATAAGTGTCTGGTTTTTGTTTCTGCAGCACACATGCTGCGTGCTTTACAATTCAGTGCTATTCATTTGTTTTTTCTTGTCCAGCTTAGACTGTGTTAGGATTTTTTCAGTCAAGTTGGATTCTCAGGAGATGCAGATATACATTCCATGTCTTTAGTTAGATGGTGGAATTTTTGTATTATCTGCTGTGGATATTTTTAGGGTTTTAATACTGACCGCTTAGTATTCTGTCCTATCCTTTCCTATTTAGCTAGAGTGGCCTCTTTTGCTAAATCCTGTTTTCCTGCCTGCGTGTGTCTTTCCTCTAATACTCAGTCAATATTTGTGGGGGGCTGCCTATCCTTTGGGGTTCTGCTCTGAGACAAGATAGTATTCCCATTTCCATCTATAGGGCTATTTAGTCCTCCGGCTGTGTCGAGGTGTCTAGGATGTGTTAGGTACACCCCACGGCTACTTCTAGTTGCGGTGTCAGTTTAGGGTTTGCGGTTAGTACAGGTTCCACCTACTCCAGAGAAAGTCTCATGCAGCTCCAAGGTCACCGGATCATAACAGGGAAGCAGACGGCGGGGGACGTGACAGGCACCGGAATGTGAGTATGGAGTTTTTTGGGTTTTTTTTACATTTACAATGGTAACCAGGGTAAACATCGGGTTACTAAGCGCGGCCCTGCGCTTAGTAACCCGATGTTTACCCTGGTTACAAGCGAACACATCGCTGGATCGGTGTCACACACACCGATCCAGCGATGACAGCGGGAGATCCAGCGATGAAAGAAAGTTTCAAACGATCTGCTACGACGTACGATTCTCAGCGGGGTCCCTGTTCGCTGCTGCGTGTCAGACACATTGAGATCGTATGGATATCTGTCGCGCCCCCTCCACCGCCGCAGGGCCGAGGGGTACCCGGTACCGGGCCTCTGAGTCTCTGCTTCTGGGGTTGTCACGGCGGCTAGGCCCCGGTCCGTGACCCTGCCGTGGGGGCGCACAGTAGAATGCAAGGTGTGGGTGTTGGTAGTGATGATAGCGATGTAGCGGTGCAGTTGTGGGGTGCAGGTCGCGATAAATAACGAGGACACCAGGTTGCAGTCTCTTTACCTCTTTACTGGAGATCTCTGAGTCCTCAGTCCAGAACACGGTTCACCAGGCTACGCAAGTCCAGCCGGTCCAATGGCACCTCCAGAGTCCTCCTCTCAGGTGGAAATCTGTGCCTTCCTTCTAGCGCTATGTGTTGTAGTCCTTCCCTGCTGTGCTCACGGAAAGTGACCCCACAACGGTTGTGTCTGTTTCTTAAGTTCCCTCACAACTCGATTTGATGTTCCTCTGTAATCCACCCCTCCCTGTATTCAGGTTGGAATGGCACCCGTTTGTCAGGTAGGCCTGGAGTTCTTCCGGGACCCTAGAGACGCCCCTCTCCCGCAATTGCCCCCCAAGACTTCATAGGTGATATGTGGTAGACAGCCCGCCTGAGACCGACTGTCCTGCCGCTGTTTGGAGTATGGCTTGAAGCTGTATTCTAATCCACTCCCTCGGCGTTCCGGCCACCGGTATTGCGCCTCAGCAGGGTGCTGCCTCTTTCAACAAAACCCCTGCTGGTATTCTCCTTCTGCTTGATCTCGTTTCTCACTCAGCACAATCTGCCTCGCTTCTAGTCCTTTCTTGGGCACCGCCGCTAAGCTGAGCAGGCACGGTCCCGTTACGTTCTCTCAATGCCAAGCCTCTGCCAGGATCCCACCCCTGGCAGAGACCCTACAGTCTATCCCTTCACAACACCCTCTGCCACAGGGTGTTGCTCTGTTCAATCCCGTCAGCGTTCTCTCTAACTTCCTGCCTGACCCCCAGTTTACCCACTATGGTGGGGAGTGGCCTAATGAATAGCACCCTTAGCTCCCCCCGGAGGCCCTGCTGTGAAACATATTGGTGTCTGTGATACCTGATTGGAGGAACTCCTTCAGTGCCATCGAACGTACCATGGCTCCCCTTAGTGGCAGAGCCACAGTACTGCAACGACCAGGACTCTGGGGCGCTGCATATCGCTGGAACGTCACGATCGTGCCGTCGTAGCGATCAAAGTGCCACTGTGAGACGGTACCCTAAGTTACTCACTCCTGCAATTCTCCAGTTCTCCTGTGGGCCAGTCCAACCCTGGGTATCTCTGTGATATAAGACTCATTCTTATATTGAAGGTGATTATTTCCAAAATGCACCCCTACAACGTCCAAAATAATGCATTTTGAAAATGTTATACCTATAAGTTTTAAACATCCCTCTCCTCAGATAATGTGTACGATATGCAAGTAATAATAATTTTTATTTCTATAGTGCCAACATATTTCTCAGCATTTCACATTACAGAGGACACTTGTACAGACAATAAAAACATAACAGATTAAACACATAATTCAACAGACACCAATAAGAGTGAGGGCCCTGCTCTCAAATTTACAATCTATGAGAAAATAGGGGAGACAAGAAAGGTAAATGGTAAAAAGTGCTTGTATTGTATGGTTCAGCCATCACTATAATAAATAGGATACTCAAATAATGCTACATAAATCAGTTACCAGTGCGTTTCTGTATAAGTACAGGTACAGCATGCTATTAAGTGCATGGAGGGTGTGAAACGGATGAAACGAGGGACCAGACTTGGAAAAAAATTTTGTAAGATTAAAAGTCGAATAGTTACATAAGTGAGATGAGGCGATTGGCCTAAAAATGCATTTCTTTAGCCTGGCCTCTGTTAAAACTGTGGGTATTGGGAATTAATCAAATTCTCCTGGGGAGTGCATTCCATATAATTCCCACAGCTCGTGAGAAGTCTTGGATACAGGAGTGGGAGTTTCGGATTATTGAGAATGTTATTCTTTGGTTATTAGCGGAATGGAGGACACAGGTAGGGTGATAGACAGAGATGAGGGAGGAGATGTAGAGTGGTGCAGAAGTGTGGAGAGCATACTGGGTGAGAGTGATAAGTTTATATTGAACTCTGTATTGGATGGGCAACCAGTGCAACGACTGGTACAGGGTAGAGTCATCGGTGTAGCAGTTGGAGAGAAATATGGTTCTAGGTGCTGCATTCAGGATGGATAGGAAAGAGGAGAGTTTAGTAAGAGGGAGGCCGATTAGTAGAGAGTTGCAATAGTCCAGACAAGAATGAATAAGAGCAACAGTATGAGTTTTTGTAGATTCAAAGGTAAGAAATAGTCGAATGCTAGAGACGTTTTTGAGGTGTAGGTGACATAAGCGAGCAGGGAGTGAAGGAAATATCTAAGTCAAATATAACCCCAAGACAGCGGGTGTGCTGCTGGGGAGTAATGGTAGAACCACATACGGAAATGGCAATTTGGGTTTAGGAATGTCAGTAGAGAGAAGAAACACAAGAGGTTCAGTTTTGACAGATTCAGTTTTAGATAGAGTGAGGGCATAATGTTAGAGACAGCAGAAAGACAATCACTGGTAACTGGTATTTTTTAGTAAGGCATTGGTGATGTCAGGAGAAAATGTTTATAATTGTGTGTCATCAGCATAGACATGGTTCTGAAAACCGAATCTACTGATGGTTTGTCCAATACTGACTGTATACAAGGAGAAGAGGTGGGGACCTAGAACTGAACCCTGAGGAACCCCGACAGTAATGGGAAGAGGAGAGGAAGAGGAACCATAAAAAAATACAGTGAAGGAGCAGGCAGAGGGGTAGGAGGAGAACTAGGAGAGAGAAGTGTCCTTGAGGCTGATAGAGCGGCACATAGAGCTGGTGATCCACAGTGTCAATTGCTGCAGAAAGATCCAGGAGAATCAACATGGAGTAGTGACCATTAGATTTAGCTTTTAGCAGATCATTAGAGACTTTAGTAACGGCAGTTTCAGTAGAGTGTAAGGGGCAGAAACCGGATTGTAAAGGGTAAAGAAGATAGTTATCTGAGAGGTAGCCGATTAGACGGGAATGGAATTAACATTTCAGAAGTTTAGAGATGAAGGGAAGATTAGAAACATGTCTGTAGTTAGTAACACAGTTATGGTGGAGGGATGTTTTTCAGTAATGGTTGTATTCCGATGTATTTGAAGGAGGGAAAGATACCACATGAGAGAAAGAAGTTAAATAGTTTAATTAGGTGAGTGGTGACAGCCAGGCAAAGGGACTGAAGGAGATGTGAGGGAATAGGGTCACTGTTGCAGGTAGTAGGGTGAGAAGATGCAAGGAGCCTGTTAACACTTTCTTCCGTGACCGGTCAAAGACAGAAAGTGAGCTACATAAAGTGCAGGAGGTAAGAGAATGCATGATCTTAGGGGATTGGAATAAAATTTTCTGTCGGATATGGTTTGTCTTGAAATAGTTGGCTAGATCGTCGGCACTGAGGTTGGGGCCTGTACTCTTGCACTGAGAGAATTAAAAGTGTGAAAGAGACGTTTAAGATTGTTGGATAGTAAGGTGATAAGGGCGGTGAAGTAGGCTTGTTTGGAAAGGGGAAAGGTGAAAGGCAGAGTTGTATGCTTTAAGCATAAACTTATAATGGATGAAATCTTTAGCCAGATTGGTTGTTACCAGCAGGTGTAATAAAAAAATTTGGGGAGGAAGAATTTACATATACTAAGGGCTTTATGAATGAGAACTCTTGCAAAGGAGTGAATTTGTTTTGCATATCAAACGATCAGGACTCCAATTTAATTTTCTAATCTTCAATTGAAAGCCAAAAGCTAAAATATAACTGGATTGTTTGGGTAGCACCACCTCTTTTTGTGTACTCTTCTTTTAATAAATGAGGCCAATTTTGCATGGAATGGATTCTTTATCACATTAAATCTCACATAAAGCTTTCATATTAATGTTTCTTCCTTGACTATTTATTTCCATTTATTAGTGAGCATTACATATTTCTCTGTTACTGGAATGCAGTCATTGTCCTGTAGTACAATGTAAGACTTCCTCACTACAGTCCTAAGTGTTGCCGCCAGATTCTTCTTGTTGCAAGAGTGCACGATATAATCACGCTTTCCTTGTCTCTTTCTATATTCCTGCATCTGAGAAAGGCTGTGAAATCCTGAGGTTGAAAGGCATCTAGCAGAGAATACACCTTGTCTAAATTTTAGCAGTTGTTACAAGTGACTTATTTGAATTCCCCATACAGAACTGATGAAGTTGTATCACAATACCAATTTTACTTCCATCGTTCATATGTTACAAATTGTGACCCTAGCCTTATGGGCTGGTTGCTTGTACCTGTTCAACTTGCCATTTGGCACGGGAGCATACGGAAAGAGTTGTCAATATTACAGGGGACTGAGGCCGTAGCCTTTTTATGTAGAACTGTGGTTGACAATTTTAAAGAAGCCATGCTCGAGTTCATATGAGGACATCCAGCAGAGGGCGCATCACCGCGACTCAAGGTAACTACAGGACATTCCCCTGCACTCCATTCATTCACAAAATTTTACAGACAGGAGCACTGCTGCATTAGCAGGCTCCTGGGTGTATAATTATCTAACCCCTTCAGATGGATTTACATCGTGGGACGTGACTGAACGACAGAAGGTATGGGATATTGTTGATTTTTTATTTTTCCTTTTTTACAGAACGAGGGTCTTCAGGTGGATTAAGAGTATAATAAAATATTAAAACACCCTGTGTCTTTATTTCATTAAAATACTTTTTAATAATGTGTGTGTGTTTTATTACCATTTCGTACTATTGGATTAATAATGGATAGGTGTCATAATTGACGCCTCTCCATTATTAACCTGGCTTAATGTCATCTTACAATAGCAAGGTGACATTAACCCTTCATTACCCCATATCCCACCGCTACACGGGAGTGGGAAGAGAGTGGCCAAGTGCCAGAATAGGTGCATCTTCCAGATGTGCCTTTTCTGGGGTGGCTGGGGGAAGATGTTTTTAGCCAGTGGGGGCCAATAACCATGGACCCTCTCTAGGCTATTAATATCTGCCCTCAGTCAGTGGCTTTACCACTCTGGCGGAGAAAATTGCGCGGGAGCCCACACCAATTTTTTTCCGCGATTTAACCCTTTATTTTACAAGCTACAGCGCCCAAATTTTGCACATACACACTACTAACAGTAGTGTGGAATATGCAAAAAAAAAGGGATATGAGATGGTTTACTGTATGTAAACCATGTCTCATATCATGTCGGGTTTGTGAAGGAGAGAGGAAAAGCTGGCAATTGAATTACCGGCTTTTCTATAGAACACCGCTGCGTATTTCTCGCAAGTCACACTGCTGGTCCGTGTGTAATCCGTATTTTTCTCGCCCCCATAGACTTTCATTGGCGATTTTTTTTGCGCAATACGGTGACAAACGCAGCATGCTGCGATTTTCTATGGCTGTACAAGACCGTATAATACGGATCCGTAAAATACGGCTGATAGGAGCTGGGCCATAGAGAATCATTGTACCGTATGCAATCCGTATTTTCTGCACCTCTCATACGTCCGTAAAACTCGCTAGTGTGATGCCGGCCTTACAAATACTGATGTAAAATACTGACCAAATAGTAAACATGGCCTAAAGGGACTGATGTAGCTTATAGTGCAAATTCTTTTTTTGAGGAGAGTTTGACATAGACTGGATTAAGTGGATGTTTCCTGCTGGTTTGTAAAAATAATACCAAACTGTCCAACCCTATTACTATGCTATTGTTTTTTTCTGATATGCTATGGATCTCCAAGGACAGTAATCTTGGTATCAGAGCCATAAGGCATGTTACCTAGCTTTACAAAAAATCTGAATGTGCATTGTTATAGATTTCCCCTCCATGTTCTATTGATCACACAGGCACAGTGATAACCTGGGGGATGGAGGCTGTGATTGACATCCAAGTTCCTGCACTAACATTGATGGCTAACCCCTGAACACACAATTGTTAATATTGATTAGTTAAGCTTCTGGGCTATCCTTAAAAAGTGCCTTCAACAGTACCTTAAGAAATAGTATGCATATTACTGTATAGAAGTATTTGCACTGTGGCACAATTTGGATAATTTAGATACATACATCAGTGCTGTGAAGTTGAAAAAAAATGCCTTTGAGATATGATTGTGTAGATAGTGTAGATTTTAAGCTAAGATGTATTTTACAAAAATATTGTATTAAATGGGTGTCCACTGCTAGGACAACCTCTTCTCAGTTGCTATATTTCCCCATGTAAGATAAAAACAGCTTGTCCTCACATTATTATTATTATACATTTTTATAGTGCCATTTATTCCATGGCACTTTACATGTGAACAGGGCAAATAGACATGAGTAAAACAAGGCACACACAAGTACACGAGGAGAGAGGACCCTGCCCACAAGGGCTCACAGTCTACAGGGGATATCTGGTGTCTGCACCATTCCAGCGATGTTGGAACAGCACCAGGGAAAGTCAGAACTGCTGATGCTTTCTCTTGGAAACCCGGTGCCGACATCGCTGAATTGACATTGGAGGTGAGGACATGGGGGAATAACGTAATTGAGAAGTGGTTATCCGAGCACTGGATGACCACTTTTAATGCAATATTTGTATTTTAGTAGTCACCACGTTGTGAGCGGCATTTCATCATACACCACAGTCCAGTAACCAGCTCACACTTTTGGTCAATGAAAGCCACCCAGTCAATCAGGGTGGGTGCGTGCGACTGGGCCATGACTGGCTGAATCCAGGAAATCCAGAAGTTGATGTGATATCAGCGGATGTCAGTGGCGGATGCAGCCGGGGTCACGTAATGCGGACTGAGTGAATAGTGATAGCACCGTTCACAGGCACATAAGGCAGCAGAAGGTATTTACAAAAATACTTCTTTAAAAGGTATAAATCGTTGGTGGCATTATACAGTGTGGTGGACCACCTCTTTAATAGTCATTGGACAAAGTAACAATTATAAATAGGATGAGATTTATTATGTGGTTGCAAATATTTTCCTGTCAATGACTGAAGTCTAAAAACCATGAACATTACCAAATTCTAAGATTCCTCCCTTGAGATGCTTTGCCAGGCCATTACTGCAGTAATCCTCATTTTCTGCTTCTTTGTCGGTCTTTCCACTTGTATTGAATTCAGTAAGTGAAAAGCGTGCCCAGTCGGGTTGAGGTCAGGTGACTGACTAAGACCTCAAAGAATATTCTATTACTTTGCCTTAAAAAGCTTTCTGGAGGTTTTAGTCGTTATCTATCTGTACTGTGAATCACCGTTCTATCAGTTTTGCAGCATTTGCCTGAATCTTAGAACATATAGTACTATACACTTCAGAAATCTCCCTGCTACTTCTCTCCGCAGTCACATCATGGGTAAACCAGTGACCCAGTTCTGTTGGTTGTAATACTTGCCCACGTCGTAACACTGCCTCCACCACGCTTGACAGATAATGTGGTATGTTTTGGATCAGGAGCCCTTCCTTTACTTCTTCATACTTTCTCTTCACATCATTCTGCTACAAGTGAATCTTGGTTTCTTCTGTCCCTAGAGTCTTGTTAGAGAACTCTGTGGCTTCTTCAGAGGTTTTCGAGCAAAGTATCTCTATATTCTTCAGCGTATTGCAGTTTAAGATAAATCCTATGGATTTCCATTCATGAATTCATCTCTTCATTGTAAACTTTGGCAATAATTTGACCACCTCATTGAGAGCATTCTTGACTTGGCTGGATTTCATTAAGGGGTTTTTTCTTTACCAAGGATGAAATGCTATAGTCAGACACTTTAGCTATACTCCATGCTCTTTCTTGTGCTGGAGAAGGATGTTATCAATACAATGGATGGCAAGAAGAAACAACATACATTTTGGAACAAATGAAGCCAGACATGTCACTGGAAGCAAGGATCACCAAGCTACGACTTGCCTACTTTGGACACATCATACAAATTACTGGAGAAGGATATCATGGTCGGAACAAGACGAAGTGGAAGACAAGCAACTAGATACTAGATAACGTCAGAGAAGACACTGGTGGCCCTATCTAGGTCTGACTGTTGACTTTGCCACTACTAAAGCTTCTGCCATATAACATACATTTACTTTTTCAGCCTTATCATAGCTTCTTTTATTTGCATTCACAAGTCATTAAATTATTACTGAGAGTTCCCGTGAACAGCTACCAAATAAAGTCTAAATCAAACCAAATTGACTAAAGTCCCCTGTGTTTGGCCCACAGTTGTCTTGCCCAACTTTCTCATTCACAAGAGCGCTCAGTTTGCCAAGTGCTCCTGTTTTCTGTATGAGAGAGTCAATGCCAGACATCTCTGGTGGTAGATTATCTCGTAGAGAACAAATGGATCGTCAGTCCAAAAATTAGACATGCCAGATCCTTATCCGTTGGGGCACCCCATACATAGACTGTCGGTCAAACCCATTAATATCGCTAGGTTCGGACTAGAAACAACTACAGACTGTATCTCCATATTTTGCTATGAAATAATGAGGATAACAGGTCATAATGTACCAAGAGACAGCTTATTGTCTAGTTGGAGGGACTTCATGAAAATGGGGGATAATGTGAAAGTGGAAGAGCACTTGAAAATAATAACAATATTTTTGTTAAACCCCCCTTTAAAAAGACTGAAAATCTTCAATTCCGTTCCCTGTTGATGGCAATTGTTTTAAATTATTTGTTCTGGTGTACAGAAAGCCAAACTCTAAAAACGTTGTCACTGTCCAAATATTTCTGGATGTGACTTTATGTTGCGTTACAACTACCATCTAAGTTGCTTTGTCACCAAATAAAAAAAAAATTACATTTTTACTGTCCAGGAATTTACAGATGGTTGGCAGCTCTGTAAACCTAAATCCTGCAAGATTACTCATGCCATTACGCCTCTCTAAGGGCACAACTAGCCATGTTGTTTCTTAACTTAAATTATATTCTGTTCAGTGACCATTAAACAAAACAAAAGGGGGCTATAAACTGACTTCACACGTAGATCATTTTTTCTTATGTGGATCACAAGGGACATTCTTACAGCCACTCAGAGATGTGCAGAATGAATATATGAAATGCACAGGCAGAAAGAATACCTAAAGTGTGTCCATGCTCCATTGAGCATTCCCCTTGCATTGCCATCAGTGGGCAAAAGAACATCCCTGGTGATCCTTATAAAATTCAGTGACCCTCTTTTAAATTTGCTTTAAGCTGCATTTTGTTCTGTGGTAACAGCCTTAGAATGGAAAGCAGTTCTGGCCGAGAGGCAAGATGGACCTGCACATAACAACTAACCATTTCATGATTAATCTTTTATCATATGAAAACATTTTTTCATAGGGGTAAAAAAAAACAATCTTCCAAAACATTCCTTACATATACGGTATTATAAATGATTGTTGCCACATAGCGATATGACTGTACCTGTGTTTATTATTTGTTAATTTCACGTGCATATTAGTTATAAGTATGGGATTTCTTTCCTAATATTTGGCTGTACGTCATTTTTTTGGATCATTATCACATTAGCGGCAAAGTTAGGCCTCTTTCACACTTCAGTTGTTTGGCGTCAGTCTAAATCCGCCATTTTCCTCAAAAAACGGATCCGTTTTTTTTTTCGACGGATCCGTTTTTTTCCCCATAGACTTGCATTAGCGACGGATTGTGACGGATGGTCGTCCGTTCCATCCGTCATGCGACGGATCCGTCAAAATTTGACGGACGTCATCTAGACATTGACGGTCATTGCAACGTTTTTTGTCTGCGTTGAAATGGCGGATCGCGACGGATCCGTCACGTCCGTCATTTCATAGAATGGCCACCTATGGGCGACGGATCCGTCGCAACCGTCATTTCGGCGGATCCGTCGCCCCAATCCGTTTTTTCAATTTTTTTCAATTGCGCATGCTCCAAAAAGTATATACAACCCCCGAGTAACAGATCCGTCAAAAAAACGGATCCGTTACATCCGTTTTTTCAACTATTGTGACGGATCCGTCGATCCGTCATTATGTCGGAAGTGACTGACGCCAAAAAACTGAAGTGTGAAAGAAGCCTTAGGGGAACAAGTGGGCAATTGCTACTTTAAAAACTCAGATACATGTTGTATTTTCTTTTCAGCTTAGCTGTTTGAGCTCAAGAATTATACAACTGTCCTCTATAAGCAAAAAGAGAGTATAGATATGCAACAAATTTATGATTGTACATAACTGCCGCATTTAGGGCGCCAGGTGTGTTCGACGCCCATTTTTTCTATGTCCAGCCCACCCTATATATGTGAGTAATACCATGTGGTTAGTATTGGCTATGTACCTGAGGAAGTGGACAGGACATCCACGAAATGCGTAGTTTTATTTCCCTGAATAAACTATGCAATTCTTCTGAACTTGTGGTTCCCTTGCCTGATGTTGGAGGAGTGCGGAAGTGTCGGCATCTTGAATATCCTATCGAAAATTTCTTGAGGATCCTTTGTGGGTCCGGTGCCATCTGCAGCCCTCTTATCATACTTACTATATGTGTTGTGCATACTAACAATTTTACCTTACAGCAAACCAATTGTTAATTTGGTAACTGCGCTATTGTGCCCCTCTCTTTACGGTTTCAAGAACAGAGTACACATATCATATGTACAAAGGTGGGTTGATTTTGATTGTCCCCGATTTGGACTGTTTGCAAGGAAAATTTCTACCTTTCAAAAATTTTTCCTGACGGAGAGTCAGTATAACGTATAACTATGTAAGTCCGGAGTCACACTACCGTATAATACAACAGAGTGCTATGCGATAAAACATCACATAACAATCGGCCCAGTGTTACTCTATGGGGCAGTTCAGATCTGCGATTATTTTCCCATGCCGATTTGGCATGCGAGACTCGGCTCATTCGCACCCATACAAGTCTATTGGTGCGAGTGAAACATCGCACTGGACTCCGATATCACCCGAGTGCAGTGCGATTCCCGCGGACGGCGGCAATGGAGGAGATGGAGAAATTACTTTCTCTTTCGCCTCCGAACCTACTGTATGTTCAGATCCTGTCATGCGAGAGCATCGGAGCACAGGGCACTGACACTTGGATCACAACTTTATTGCAAAACACAATGACATGAGAAAAGGCACATTGATAGTAATAGGTCTGTAATCTCTCCGTAAAAATAATCGATTTCACAAGAACAAAAAAAAAAACTTATATGTGTATCTGTTTTGCTGCAGAGAAAATTCTCTCATACATAATAGTACAGCTTATGGCTCACTCTTAGGGCAGGTGTAGACAAGGATATTTTTGGTCCAAGTACGATTCGTCAAAACATTGGATCGCACTTGGACCATTGTTAGGCTATGTGCACACGTAGGAAATGTGGTGCAGAATTTTCTGCACTAAATCTGCATCTCCTGGCAGAATCCGCAGGTGCGTTTTTAGTGCGTTTTTTGTGCAGATTTTATTTCTATAATGGAGGGGTGCAGAAACGCTGCAGAACTGCA
The DNA here is from genome assembly GCF_051348905.1 of Ranitomeya variabilis. Classification (NCBI taxonomy): domain Eukaryota; kingdom Metazoa; phylum Chordata; class Amphibia; order Anura; family Dendrobatidae; genus Ranitomeya; species Ranitomeya variabilis. The sequence goes on from NC_135233.1 coordinate 466,930,187, forward strand.
CAAAAGAAGTGACATGCACTTCTTTGAAATCTGCAGCGTTTCTGCACAGATTTTTCTGCACCATGTGCACAGCTTTTTTTTTCACATTAATTTACATTGTACTTACAGTACAATGTAAATCACAGTGCAGTTCTGCAGCGTTTCTGCTGCAGAAAAATCTGCTGCAGATCTGCACCAATTCTGCACTAAATCTGCATCGTGTGCACATACCCTTAGTCTATGGGGCTGTGCACATGTATGATTTTTTCCTCTGATATTATCTGTGGAAGGAAAAACATTGCAGCATGCCCAAGTTTGATCCAATATTCTGTCCACGCTCAAACATGCAAGTCAGTGAGTCAGTGGAAACCATCGGCGTCTCCTGGATATACAAGTGCAGTTCGATTTCCGAACGGAGAAGATTGAGATTTTTTTCCCCCATCTTCTCCTCAACCAAGAGAATTGGATCACACTCTGATGAGAGTTTGATCAGAGTGTCATTTGCATAATCTACCCGATCTCTCTTCTTTGTTGGAGGATCTATGTAAGAAAGGACTATGACTGTAGAGCAAGGTCCCGGGGCAGATACCACATGCACATATCAACTTCCCTGGCAAATGCCAATCTTCTGCCCCTCTTTTTTAATCTGCGGATGCCGGGATCCTTTATTGTGTGTGCAAAGCTCAAGGGATCATGTGGACTGTGCCATTTCAGGCAAAGTTAATAACTACCTTAATAACTATGTAACTATGTAAGTTTGACACATTTCAGCTATGTCACAGGTCTTGCATGTATGTACCAGTATGAGAATGATATGCAATGTAATTTAAGATTTATATGGTATTATAATTTAGGAGCACAATAAAAAAATAAAAGTTTTAAAAAAGAAAAATCCGTAATTTTTTTTCCATGTGATTATAGATAGCTTAGTTGGGGTCTAGGTCCAAGTGTGGCCAAATCCAGAATAAAATAAAATAAGCTTTGTCTACTTTTATATTTTTCATACAGGTAAAAGCCAAATTCAATGACAAGTTCTTTTTCTTGTATACAAAAAAACTAACTTTTATCGGTGTGCTGGACCTGATTTTTATCTGTTTTTTTTTTTCCATTTATGTGTCATCCATTTTTGTCTTAGGAAAAAACAGCAGATGTGAAAAACCTATAGGATACGTATTTTATCTAAAAAAAAAAAAAAAAAAAAAAAAGAAAGAAAGAAAAAGAAACAGAAGACGTACAGTATGTGAAACTTGGACTTATGAATGAAGCCTAAGTCTGTGTTGTCAAGTTTGAAAGAAAATCAAATTATCCAGTTTTGCTCTGGTCTTGTAGTCCTTTTAAAAGTTGTGCACACTCAGGACTTGAGGGAAACCATTCAATAGATATAGGTGATGATTGACAGTAGATCAATGAATGAGAAAAGAATTAGAATGGCCGCCATCAGCACATATTTTCCATCTTGAATATGATGTGGTCAACTTGTGGTCTACTCATTCGTGCGTAGTTTCTGAGATCATAAATCATGGATTCCATAATCATATTAATTTTTTTAAGACTGTAAAATGTGTTAAAATATAACATTTTATATCTCTATTATTATTATCGATAAGTGTTATATCAGTTGTAAGGAGGCTAATGGCCGTGTAGTCAATGGGAGGTATGTGTCGCAGAGATGGCTGCTCTGTTATGACCTGGTGGTTAGGAGCACCTGGAATTACCTGATGGTTAAACTTGACGACAGGACAAGCTCTGGGGAGTGGGATCTCTGCTGACCGCAAACTCTAATTCTATCACACACACTAGAAATAGCCGTGGAGTGTACCTAACTCTCCCTAGACGCCTCTTCACAGCCTAAGAGCTAACTACCCCTAAAGATAGAAAATAAAGCCTTACCTTGCCTCAGAGAAATTCCCCAAAGGAAAAGGCAGCCCCCCACAAATATTGACTGTGAGTTAAGAGGAAAGTCACAAACACAGGAAAGAAACAGGTTTTCAGCAAAGGAGGCCAGACTTACTGAATAGACTGAGGATAGGAAAGGAATCTATGCGGTCAGCACAAAAAACTACAAAAAGCCACGCAGAGTGTGCAAAAAGACCCCCGTACCGACTCACGGTGCGGAGGTGCCACTCTGCACCCCAGAGCTTCCAGCTAGCAAGGCAATATCATGTTAGCAAGCTGGACTAGAACTTAGCAAGTACTAATAAATATATTCAGTACACAATGAACAAATGAACTAGCAGGAACTTAGCTTCTGCTGGAGTAGACAGGTCATCAGAAAGATCCGAGAGAGATCTGAACCAGTACCGATACATTGACAGCTGGCATGAAGTAACGATCTGAGTGGAGTTAAATAGAAAAGCCAGTCTAGCCGCAAACGAGGGCAGCTGAGGAAGCAACCTCAGAACCAGCAGTTCCACTCACAGCCACCAGAGGGAGTCCACGGACAGAACTCGCTGAAGTACCATTCATGACCACAGGAGGGAGTTCGAGAACGGAATTCACAACAGTACCCCCCCCTTGAGGAGGGGTCACTGAACCCTCACCAGAGCCCCCAGGCCGATCAGGACGAGCCAAATGAAAGGCACGAACCAAATCGGCAGCATGGACATCGGAGGCAACAACCCAGGAATTATCCTCCTGACCATAGCCCTTCCATTTGACCAGGTACTGAAGTTTCCGTCTCGAAACACGAGAATCTAAAATCTTCTCCACCACATACTCCAACTCCCCCTCGACCAACACCGGAGCAGGAGGGTCAATGGAGGGAACCATAGGCGCCACATATCTCCGCAACAACGACCTATGGAACACATTATGGATGGTAAAAGAAGCTGGAAGGGCCAAACGAAACGACACAGGATTGAGAATTTCAGAAATCTTATAAGGACCAATGAAACGAGGTTTAAACTTAGGAGAAGAAACCTTCATAGGGACATAACGAGAAGACAACCAAACCAAATCCCCAACACGAAGTCGGGGACCAACACGACGACGGCGGTTGGCGAAACGTTGAGCCTTCTCCTGGGACAATGTCAAATTGTCCACTACATGAGTCCAAATTTGCTGCAACCTGTCCACCACAGAATCTACACCAGGACAGTCCGAAGGCTCAACCTGCCCTGAAGAAAAACGAGGATGAAAACCAGAATTACAAAAAAAAGGCGAAACCAAAGTAGCCGAACTGGCCCGATTATTAAGGGCGAACTCAGCCAATGGCAAGAAGGTCACCCAATCATCCTGATCAGCAGAAACAAAGCATCTCAGATAGGTCTCCAAAGTCTGATTAGTTCGTTCGGTTTGGCCATTTGTCTGAGGATGGAAAGCCGAAGAAAAAGACAAATCAATGCCCATCTTAGCACAGAAGGACCGCCAAAACCTTGAAACAAACTGGGAACCTCTGTCCGACACGATGTTCTCCGGAATGCCATGCAAACGAACCACATGCTGGAAAAATAATGGAACCAAATCAGAGGAGGAGGGTAATTTAGGCAAGGGTACCAAATGGACCATCTTAGAGAAGCGATCACAAACCACCCAGATGACCGACATCCTTTGAGAGACAGGAGATCTGAAATAAAATCCATGGAAACATGCGTCCAAGGCCTTTTCGGGACTGGCAAGGGCAAAAGTAACCCACTGGCACGAGAACAGCAGGGCTTGGCCCGAGCACAAGTCCCACAGGACTGCACAAAAGAACGCACATCCCGTGACAAGGAAGGCCACCAAAAGGACCTAGCCACCAAATCTCTGGTACCAAAAATCCCAGGATGACCAGCCAACACTGAACAATGAACCTCAGAGATAACTCTACTAGTCCATCTATCAGGGACAAACAGTTTCTCCGCTGGACAACGGTCAGGTCTATCAGCCTGAAACTCCTGCAGCGCCCGCCGCAAATCAGGCGAGATGGCAGACAGAATTACCCCCTCTTTGAGAATACCAGCCGGCTTAGGAACTCCCGGAGAATCAGGCACAAAACTCCTTGAAAGGGCATCAGCCTTCACATTCTTAGAACCCGGAAGGTATGAAACCACAAAATTGAAACGGGAGAAAAACGGCGACCATCGAGCCTGTCTAGGATTCAACCGCTTGGCAGACTCGAGATAAGTCAGATTCTTGTGATCCGTTAAAACCACCATGCGATGCTTAGCTCCCTCAAGCCAATGTCGCCACTCCTCGAATGCCCACTTCATAGCCAACAACTCCCGATTGCCAACATCATAATTACGCTCAGCAGGCGAAAACTTTCTAGAAAAGAAAGCACATGGCTTCATCACAGAGCCATCAGAACTCCTTTGAGACAAAACAGCCCCTGCTCCAATCTCAGAAGCATCAACCTCGACCTGAAAAGGGAGCGAAACATCTGGCTGACACAACACAGGGGCCGAAGAAAAACGACGTTTCAACTCCCGAAAAGCCTCAACGGCCACAGAGGACCAATTCACCACATCAGCACCTTTCTTGGTCAAATCAGTCAACGGTTTAACAACACTAGAAAAATTAGCGATGAAGCGACGGTAAAAATTAGCAAAGCCCAGGAATTTCTGAAGGCTTTTCACAGATGTAGGCTGAGTCCAATCAAAAATGGCCTGAACTTTAACAGGATCCATCTCAATAGTAGAAGGGGAAAAAATGAAGCCCAAAAAGGAAACCTTCTGAACTCCGAAGAGACATTTAGACCCCTTCACAAACAAAGAATTAGCACAAAGGACCTGGAACACCATTCTGACCTGCTTCACATGAGACTCCCAATCATCCGAAAAGACCAAAATATCATCCAAATATACAATCATGAATCTATCCAAATACTTTCGGAAGATGTCATGCATAAAGGACTGAAACACAGATGGAGCATTAGAAAGCCCGAATGGCATCACCAGGTACTCAAAATGGCCCTCGGGCGTATTAAATGCTGTTTTCGATTCATCGCCCTGTTTAATACGCACAAGATTATACGCCCCTCGAAGATCTATCTGGGTGAACCAACTAGCCCCCCTAATCCGAGCAAACAAATCAGACAGTAGAGGCAAAGGGTACTGAAATTTGACCGTGATTTTATTAAGAAGGCGGTAATCTATACAAGGTCTCAGAGAACCATCCTTCTTGGCCACAAAAAAGAACCCTGCACCCAATGGTGACGACGACGGGCGAATATGCCCTTTCTCCAAGGACTCCTTTATATAACTCCGCATAGCGGCGTGTTCCGGCACAGATAAATTGAAAAGTCGTCCCTTAGGAAATTTACTACCAGGGATCAAATTAATAGCACAATCACAATCCCTATGAGGAGGTAGGGCACTGGATTTGGTCTCATCAAATACATCTCGGTAATCCGACAAAAACTCAGGGACTTCAGAAGGAGTAGAGGAAGAAATTGACAACAACGGATCATCATCATGTACCCCTTGACAACCCCAACTGGACACAAACATCGATTTCCAATCCAACACTGGATTATGGACCTGTAGCCATGGCAAACCCAACACGACCACATCATGCAAATTATGCAACACCAAAAAGCGAACATCTTCCCGATGTGCAGGAGCCATGCACATGGTCAACTGAGTCCAATACTGAGGTTTATTCTTGGCCAAAGGCGTAGCTTCAATTCCCCTTAATGGAATAGGATACTGCAAGGGCTCCAAGAAAAAACCACAGCGCCTGGCAAACTCCAAGTCCATCAAATTCAGGGCAGCTCCTGAATCCACAAATGCCATAACAGAGTAGGACGACAGAGCAAATCAGAGTAACGGACAAAAGAAATTTAGGCTGTACAGTACCAATGGTGACAGACCTAGCGAACCGCTTAGTGCGTTTAGGACAATCAGAGATAGCATGAGTGGAGTCACCACAGTAAAAATACAGCCCATTCTGACGTCTGTGTTCTTGCCGTTCAGCTCTGGTCAAAGTCCTATCACATTGCATAGGCTCAGGCCTCTGCTCAGAGGATACCGCCCAATGGTGCACAACTTTGCGCTCACGCAAGCGCCGATCGATCTGAATGGCCAAGGACATTGATTCATTCAGACCAGCAGGCGTGGGGAACCCCACCATAACATCCTTAAGGGCTTCAGAAAGACCCTTTCTGAAAATTGCCGCAAGGGCACACTCATTCCATTGAGTAAGCACAGACCACTTTCTAAACTTCTGGCAATATACCTCCGCTTCATCCTGACCCTGACACAAAGCCAGCAAGATTTTCTCTGCCTGATCTACAGAGTTAGGTTCATCATAAAGCAATCCAAGCGCCAGAAAAAACGCATCTACATTAAGCAATGCAGGATCTCCTGGCGCAAGGGAGAATGCCCAGTCTTGAGGGTCGCCACGTAACAAAGAAATAATGATTTTCACTTGCTGAATGGGGTCACCAGAGGAGCGGGGTTTCAAAGCAAGAAACAGTCTACAATTATTTTTGAAATTCAGAAATTTAGATCTATCCCCAGAAAACAAATCAGGAATTGGAATTCTAGGCTCTAACATCGGATTCTGAACTACATAATCTTGAATGCTTTGTACCCTTGCAATGAGTTGATCAACACAAGAGGACAGACCTTGAATGTCCATCTCTACACCTGAGTCCTGAACCACCCAGAGGTTAAGGGGAAAAGAAAGACAAAACACACTGCAGAGAAAAAAAAATGGTCTCAGAACTTCTCTTATCCCTCTATTGAGATGCATTAACACTTGCGGGCCAGCTGTACTGTTATGACCTGGTGGTTAGGAGCACCTGGAATTACCTGATGGTTAAACTAGACGACAGGACAAGCTCTGGGGAGTGGGATCTCTGCTGACCGCAAACTCTAATTCTATCACACACACTAGAAATAGCCGTGGAGCGTACCTAACTCTCCCTAAACGCCTCTTCACAGCCTAAGAGCTAACTACCCCTAAAGATAGAAAATAAAGCCTTACCTTGCCTCAGAGAAATTCCCCAAAGGAAAAGGCAGCCCCCCACAAATATTGACTGTGAGTTAAGAGGAAAGTCACAAACACAGGAAAGAAACAGGTTTTCAGCAAAGGAGGCCAGACTTACTAAATAGACTGAGGATAGGAAAGGAATCTATGCGGTCAGCACAAAAAACTACAAAAAGCCACGCAGAGTGTGCAAAAAGACCCCCGTACCGACTCACGGTGCGGAGGTGCCACTCTGCACCCCAGAGCTTCCAGCTAGCAAGGCAATATCATGTTAGCAAGCTGGACTAGAACTTAGCAAGTACTAATAAATATATTCAGTACACAATGAACAAATGAACTAGCAGGGACTTAGCTTCTGCTGGAGTAGACAGGTCATCAGAAAGATCCGAGAGAGATCTGAACCAGTACCGATACATTGACAGCTGGCATGAAGTAACGATCTGAGTGGAGTTAAATAGAAAAGCCAGTCTAGCCGCAAACGAGGGCAGCTGAGGAAGCAACCTCAGAACCAGCAGTTCCACTCACAGCCACCAGAGGGAGTCCACGGACAGAACTCGCTGAAGTACCATTCATGACCACAGGAGGGAGTTCGAGAACGGAATTCACAACACTGCTCCCTGCGATGCAACCCGTAGTATTTTGCTTTAGTGCACATGAGCAATAAGATATCGTTTAGTGTACCTGGGTCCGGGTTGCGGGTAGCTATGAGAGATGGGAGGGTCTGGCTACCCACATACCTCACTTGTGGGTGTGGTTACAGCCTAGGTAATGGAGGCTGTTGTTTGGCACATGGTCTGTGTCTGGGGAGGGAAAAGCCTCCTGGGTGTGTGGCTCCATACCGAGCCTGCGTGCTGGACATTGCCCCAGCCTGTGTGCCCACCGGCCTGAGGGAGCAGAGAGCCCCGGCTAAGGACAGTTTTGTGTTGTTTTGCCTGCTCTGAAGGCCGTTTACTGTTTGTTGTTACTGCTGGGTTTATGAAGGAAATAAACCCGCACGGACTTTCTAAAGAAGCACGCCTCCTGTTTGACATGAAATCAGAACAACCTTTCCCAGTTTAAGTAAATTAGGATTAAAATAATTATTATTTGCCGAAGGCCAGAATAATGAGAAAGAGAATGTTTTAAGGCATTTTAATTACTGCAAAGTCAAAAGTTTACATACATTTCATTAGTATTTGGCACCATTGCCCTTAAACTGAATGACTTGGGTAAAACATTTGGGATTTCCTTCCACATGTTTCTCACAATAGTTGATAGGAATTTGGACCCATTACTCCTACCAAACTGGTGTAACTGATCCAGGTTTGTAGGTCGCCTTGCTCGCACCTGTCTTTTCAGCTTTGCCCATAAATGTTCAATAGGAGTGATATCAGGGCTTTGTGATGGCTGCTCCATAACATTAACTTTGTTATCCTTAAGCCACATTGTTACCATTTTGGCAGTATGCTTCAGGTCATTGTCCATTTGGAAGACCCATTTATGCCCAAACTTTAACTTCCTGGCTGATGTCTTGAGATGTTGCTTCAGTATTGCCACATAAGCTTCTTTTCTCGTGATGACATCTATTTTGTGAAGTTCACCAGTCCCTCCTGCAGCAAAAGAACCCCACAACATGGTGCTGCCACCCCCGTATTTCACAGTTGGGATGGTGTTGTTAGGCTTCCAAGCTTCTCCCTTTTCCTCCAAACGTAATGATGGTCATTGTGCCCAAAAAGTTAAATTTCAGTTTCATCAAACCACAGGACATATCTCCAAAAATTAAGGTCTGTGTTCCTATGTCCATTTGCAAACATTAATCTGGCTTTCTTATGTTTCACTTGGCTTCTTCCTGGCAGCGTGGCCTTTCAGCAACATACAGTACTTGTTTCACTGTGGATATTGACACAATCTTACCAGCTTCCGCCATCATCTTCACAAGGTCTTTTGCTTTTGTCCTTGGGTTGATATGCACGTGTCAGTCCAAAGCACGTTCATCTCTGGGACACAGAACCCGTCTCCTTCCTGAGCGGTATGATGGCTGGACATTCCCATCTTGTTTGTACTTATGTATAATTGTTTGTACAGATGAACAAGGCACCTTCAGGTATCTTGAAATTGTACCCAGGGATGAGCCAGACTTGTGCAAGTCCACATTTCTCTTCCTGATATCTTTAGACTTTCACATGATTCTAACCAAAAAAGTAGTGTGTTTCAGGTGTGAATTAAAATTCATCCACCGGTGTGTCTCTAATGAACTCAGATGTTGCCAAAAAACCTATCAGAAGCTTCCAAAACACATGACATCATTATATACAGTACAGACCAAAAGTTTGGACACACCTTCTCATTTAAAGATTTTTCTGTATTTTCATGACTATGAAAATTGTACATTCACACTGAAGGCATCAAAACTATGAATTAACACATGTGGAATTATATACTTAACAAAAAAGTGTGAAACACCTGAAAATATGTCTTATAATCTAGGTTCTTCAAAGTAGCCACCTTTTGCTTTGATGACTGCTTTGCACACTCTTGGCATTCTCTTGATAAGCTTCAAGAGGTAGTCACCGGGAATGGTCTTCCAACAATCTTGAAGGAGTTCCCAGAGATGCTTAGCACTTGTTGGCCCTTTTGCCTTCACTCTGCGGTCCAGCACACCCCAAACCAGTCTGGTGACTGTGGAGGCCAGGTCATCTGGCGTAGCACCCCATCACTCTCCTTCTTGGTCAAATAGCCCTTACACAGCCTAGAGGTGTGTTTGGGGTCATTGTCCTGTTGAAAAATAAATGATGGTCCAAATAAATGCAAACCGGATGGAATAGCATGCTGCTGCAAGATGCTGTGGTAGCCATGCTGGTTCAGTATGCCTTCAATTTTGAATAAATCCAACAGTGTCACCAGCAAAGCTCCCCCCACACCATCACACCTCCTCCTCCATGCTTCACGGTGGGAACCAGGCATGTAGAGTCCATCCGTTCACCTTTTCTGCGTCGCACAAAGACACGGTGGTTGGAACCAAAGATCTCAAATTTGGACTTATCAGACCAAAGCACAGATTTCCACTGGTCTAATGCCCATTCCTTGTGTTCTTTAGCCCAAACAAGTCTCTTCTGCTTGTTGCTGTCCTTAGCAGTGGTTTCCTAGCAGCTATTTTACCATGAAGGCCTGTTGCACAAAGTCTCCTCTTAACAGTTGTTGTAGAGATGTGTCTGCTGCTAGAGCTCTGTGTGGCATTGACCTGATCTCTAATCTGAGTTGCTGTTAACCTGCGATTTCTGAGGCTGGTGACTCGGATAAGCTTATCCTCAGAAGCAGAGGTGACTCTTGGTCTTCCTTTCCTGGGGCGGTCCTCATGTGAGCCAGTTTCTTTGCAGCGCTTGATGGTTTTTACCACTGCACTTGGGGACACTCTCAAAGTTTTCCCAATTTTTCAGACTGACTGACCTTCATTTCTTAAAGTAATGATAGCCACTTGTTTTTCTTTACTTAGCTGCTTTTTTCTTGCCATAATACAAATTCTAACAGTCTATTCAGTAGGACTATCAGCTGTGTATCCACCAGACTTCTGCACAACACAACGGATGGTCCCAACCCCATTTATAAGGCAAGAAATCCCACTTATTAAACCTGACAGGGCCCACCTGTGAAGTGAAAACCATTCCCGGTGACTACCTCTTGAAGCTCATCAAGAGAATGCCAAGAGTGTGCAAAGAAGTCATCAAAGCAAAAGTTGGCTATTTTGAAGAACCTAGAATATAAGACAGATTTTCAGTTGTTTCACACTTTTTTGTTAAGTATATAATTCCACATGTGTTAATTCATAGTTTTGATGCCTTCAGTGATGTACAATTTTCATAGTCATGAAAATACAGAAAAATCTTTAAATGAGAAGGTGTGTCCAAACTTTTGGTCTGTACTGTATATATATAGTAAAGAATTGTTTAAAGGCATAATAATCTTAGTGTATGTAAATTTTTGACTTTGCGGTAAGTAATAAAAATGCCTTAAAACATTCTCGCTCTCTCTCATTATTCTGAGATAATTATGGTAATCCTAACTGACCTAAAATGGGAAAGGTTTATTCTGATTTCATGTCAATATTGAAAAAAATATGCATATGTGTTTTTTATATAGTGTATGTAAACTTCTGGTTTAAACTGTATAAAACATGGCCATAGGAAAATATGCATTGACAAATGTAGATAGTTAAAGGGAATCTGTCATTAGGTTCATGCTGCCCGAACCATAGGCAACACCAATCAGAACCTGGTTGCTTGATTGCTGCTGGGTATGTTTTAGAGTAAATATAGCTTGTAAAGACAGTTTCGATCCTCGCCCGTCTTCTCTCTGCACCACTTCAATTGATTGACAGATTTCTCCTTAGGTTGTCAAATCAACTGGAGTGGGTGAGAAGAAGTAATCCGGGGGTCTAGTCAGATCACTCCCTATAGTCCCCGGCCAGCTTTCACTCTAAAACGCCAGGACCTTTCAGAGTAAAACGTATCTGGCTTCAATCGCACAACTAGGTTCAGGTAGAATGAACCTAATGATAGGTACCTTTTAACATTTGTTTTGCTAATTCTGTAATGTGAGAGACAGTATGTGATTTCAGCACTTAACATGTTAATAGACTAGACCAGTGGTGGACACAGGAAGAAGAGGGCCTCTTTGCAGTCTGATAGCTGATCATAATGCACAATTCCACTTGCTTTGGAGCTACTAGTCGCCCCCTTACCCCTCTCTTAGGCCCTTGTGCAGCTGCAGGCTGCAATGATATATGAGTCCCTGACCTAGGTCTAAGTCCTTTTCTCCTGCGGTGATAGATGAGGTCAGACACTTTCCTACAAGAGGCCAAAGTCTTCACCATCAGCACCTTGTGACATTTATTTCTATCCATGTTTTTATTTATAAATTATGATTTGGACATCTAATATCAGAACTCTAGCACATATTGTATATCTGTACATTAGATACATGTTCTACATGCAAATCTCCCAAATTCAGATTATGAAAAATTCCCAAAGGTAGGTGGTTTTGCACAACTTTCATTTTAATAGCTTATACATTATTTACTATCCCCAGCAGAAAAAAAAGACCCATTCAAAAACGCATCTGCTAAGCAAGACTAAAAATATTTATCTGCTGTGAATAAACTTTCAGTAAAATGCCAGCAGCCAATTTCTAGCCTCATTCAGAAATATTTCTTAAGATTTTATTGGGTTTGATCTTAGACTTTCAATCTGTACCTCCCTTCAAGCCACAATGTTCTTTTAAATGAAGAAACCAACTGAGCTGCAGTGAAGTTTATTTCACAAGAAAGAGCTTTGGATCTAATCACAGCTAGGTCACGATTCTCCACATACTCCAGTGCAACATACAGATACTGGGGCCACTATTAAGGATCAAGTGCTTTCTGCTTCATCCATTGTACCAGTGTCTTAGCTTTTCCATCACTTTATATATATACCGTCAGAACTCAATGTACACAAAGCACCAAAAATACCATTATAAGGCCGGAGTCACACAAGACCGTAATACGGACGAGTGCTATGCGATAAAAAATCGCATAGCGCTCGGCCCAATGTTAATCTATGGTGCAGCTCCCATCATCCGATATTTTCTCGGCCGTATTGAGGATCCGAGTAAAATCGCAGCATGCTGCGATTGTCAGCGTATCTCGGCTGAGACTCACCAATGCAAGTCTATGGGTGCGAGAAAAAAACGGATTACACACAGACCAGCAGTGTGACTTGCAAGAAATACGCAGCGGTGTTCTATAGAAAAGCCGGTAATTCAATTGCCGGCTTTTCATTTCTCCTTCACAAACCCGACAGGATGTGAGACATGGTTTACATACAGTAAACCATCTCATATCCCTTTTTTTTTGCATATTCCACACTACTAATGTTAGTAGTGTGTATGTGCAAAATTTGGGCGCTGTAGCTTGTAAAATAAAGGGTTAAATCGCGGAAGAGAGAGGCCAAGTGCCAGAATAGGCGCATCTTCCAGATGTGCCTTTTCTAGGGTGGCTGGGGGCAGATGTTTTTAGCCAGGGGGGGCCAATAACCATGGACCCTCTCTAGGCTATTAATATCTGCCCTCAGTCACTGGCTTTACCACTCTGGCGGAGAAAATTGCGCTGGAGCCCACGCCAATTTTTTCCGCGATTTAACCATTTATTTTACAAGCTACAGCGCCCAAATTTTGCACATACACACTACTAACATTAGTAGTGTGGAATATGCAAAAAAAAAAAAGGGATAAGAGATGGTTTACTGTATGTAAACCATGTCTCATATCCTGTCGGGTTTGTGAAGGAGAAATGAAAAGCCGGCAAATGAATTACCGGCTTTTAGGATATCTAGCGCTGAATTAAATATATATGTGTGTGTGTGTCTCAATGACATATATATACTGTATATATGTTTTAACGAACATTTGAACCGAAAAATCCATTAGATGTCGGTTTTGCAAGCCTGCGAGAAAATATCGCAGTACGGATGCCATACGGATGTCACACGGATGTCACATGGATAATTTGATGCGAGAAAATCGCACCCTCGCACTGCACACGGATCACTGTTTTGGAAACATTTGGGCGATTCTCGTCCGTGTAAAACGGACCGTATTTTTATACGTTGTGTGTGTCCCCGGCCTAATACTGCTCTTAAAGCAATTTTTATTTTTTTACAACACAGCACATTCAATGTCCCACATTGCTGATACACTTTATGTTCAAATCTGCATGAGACTTTAACAATGATCCCTTCTCCACTTCACATGTATTTCCTGAAGATGAGCACACTAAATCCAAAAGTGTTTGTTTTGTTGCTTTAGCTCAATTACTTACTGGAGGGCAGCCGCTATCTTATGCTTCGGCTCTGGACTCACAGCACTAGTAAGATGTTTTAATGTATGCTACCGTCACTTACAAGTGTGAATATCAAATCCAAAAACAAATTAAAGAACTGCATTTGCCAATTTTCCCACTTACAAAGAATGGAGAGGTCTGTAATTTTTATCGTAGGTACACTTCAACTGTGAGAGACAAAAATCTTGGAAAAAAAAATCCTGAAAATCACATTGTATGATTTTTGCATTATTAATTTGCATTTTATTGCATAAAACAAGTATTTGATACAATTGAAAAACAGAAAAAAAAATTTGGTACATAAACCTTTGTATACAATTACAGAGGACAGACATTTCCTGTAGTTCTTGACCTAGTTTGCACACACTGCAGCTGGGATTTTGGCCCACTCCTCCATGCAGATCTTCTCAAGATCATTCAGGTTTCGGGGCTGTCGCTGGGCAACATTGAGTTTCAGCTCTCTCCAAAGATTTTATATTGGGTTCAGGTCTGGTGACTGGCTAGGCCACTCCAGGACCTTGAAATGCATAGTATGGAGCAACTCCTTAGCTGCACTGGCTGTGTATTTTGGGTCATTGTCATGCTGGAAGATCCAGACATGACCCATCTTCAATGCTGTTACTGAGGGAGGCTGAGGGAAGGATGTTGTTAGCCAAAAGTTCACGATACATGACCCCATCCATCCTCACTTCAATACTTTGCAGTAGTCCTGTCCCCTCTATAGAAAAGGACCCTCAAAGTATGGTGTTTCCTCCACCATGCTTCACAGTTGGGATGGTGTTTTGGGGGGTTTACTCATCCTTCTTTGTCCTCCAAACACAGCGAGTAGAGTTGATACCAAAAAGTTCTATTTCAGCCTCATCTGAGCACATGACCTTCTCCTATGCCTCCTCTCGATCATCCAGATGGTCATTGGCAAACTTCAAACAGGGCTGAACATGTGGTGGGGTGATTCTGCAGGATTTTAATCCATGACAGCGTAGTGTGTTACTAACAGTAATGTTTCAGACTGTGGTGCCAACTCTCTTCAGGTCTTTGACCAGGTCCTCCTGTGTAGGTCTTGGCTGATTCATGACCTTTTTCAGAATCATCCTTAACCCACGAGGCAAGATTTTGCATGGAGCCCCAGACGAGGAAGATTGACAGTCATCTTCTGCTACTTCCATTTTCCAGCGGAACAACAGTTGTTGCCTTCTCACCAAGCTGCTTGCATATTGTCGTGTAGTCCATCCCAGCCTTGTGCAGGTGTTCAATTTTGTCCTTGGTGTCCTTAGACAGCTCTTTGATCTTGGCCATGGAGGAGAGTGTGTGGAAAGGTGGGAAAGGTGTATTTTATACAGGTAATGAGTTCAAAAACTTGCAAAGTCAGGAGCGTATCAAATACTTCTTTTCCACACTGTATATATAAATGCATGTGTCAAATAGCACTTCAGGTTCAGGGTCAAGTGGACTGAGATATAAAAAATAGCAATATATTATCATTCTTATATCCTTATAGAACAGGAATATGAAATTATTAGTCTTCTCAAGTTAGTAACAGCATCTTAAAATAGCAGTTTGATTATATATTTTTTTCTGTAATCCTTTAACCATACATGGTGTGTATAATTATTAAATAATTTTTATTTTTGATGTATAATAATAACAATAACAGTAATAATAATATAAAAAAAAATCAACTCCAGTGCTGCATGTCAATCCAAAAGGTTAATAAACCTAAATATATAAGAAATTAAAAGTGAAGTTTTGTTTTTGTCAGAATATCTTTTTGTGCAGAGCCATTGGCCAACTATTAGTGTGCAAAGTTAATATGCAACTAAATGTAAAATTAAAATTTTCCCATCTCAATTGTTAATTTTCATCTATAAAGTGATAATAAATACATTTCTGACATTTAAAGTGTATGTATATATATATATATATATATATATATATATATATATATATATATATATATATATATATGTGTGTGTGTGTGTCAGTGCCAATATAGCTGCCCTTCTTTTTTAATAACAGTCATAAGTTCCATCTATGGAGCCTGTCAGCTTCTTAGCCTGTTACCAATCAACTTTTTGGACAGTACCAAACTTGGCACTCAGAAGCAATGAGAAGATGAAATCTATTGAATAACAGTGATTCACAATTGTAGATGTTTTGGTGTATACAATAGACCTTGATCAGTACACAGATTGCCCAGGGAGGCCTTACTTCTCTCTGCAGTAATTGGATACTGCCTTTGTGCTGCGTCTCTGGATCAAGCATTCTCACTGGGCAATTCGTGTACTGATGAAGGTCTATTATATAGACCAAAATGTCTACAGTTTTGGATTGCTGTTATTCAATACATTTTATCTTTTCATTGCATCTGAATGGCAAGATTTATATCTACCGTTCAGAGAGGTGACTGTTTTTCTTCCTGTATAAGAAGGGCCCACAATTTCTCAATAAGGTTTACATCAGGTGAGGAAGGGGCCATGTCATAGTTCTTTAATCTTCAAGGCCTTTACTGACAGCCAAGCAGTGGAGACTTCAACGCTGTGATGGAGCATTGTCCTGCAGGAAATGCATGGTTTTCTTGAAAGATGCAGTCTTTTTCCTGTACCACTACATGAAGAAAGTGTTGTCTAAAACTGGCAGTAGGTTTCAGAGTTGATTTGAAGTCCATATTCAACCCGAAAAGGTCCACCTATCTCATCTTTAATAATACCGGACCGTAGCAGTTCTCCACCTCCAACTTCCTGGTGTCGAAATGGAGGTCTGTGCCCGTAACTGATACAGACACAGGCCCATCCATCCTGTCCTTCAAGAGTCGCTCTCATTTCCTCAGTTCATATAATCTTTGAAGAATCTATCTTCAGATATTTCTTGCCTAATCTTGATGTTTCCACTCCTGAGTCTTGTTGAGTGGTGGTCAGATTTCAGCCTTCCTTACCTTGGCCATGTCTCTGAGAACTGAACACCTTGTACTTCTGGGCCTCCAGGGATGTTGCAGTTCTGGAATATGACAGCACTGGGGGATCATGGCTTCCTGGTCACTTCACGTTTGATTGTTCTCAAATCTTTGTCAGTTAATGTGCGTCTTTTTTTTCACAATTTGCTAATAGCCTCTTCATAGAGGACAAGGACTTGAACTCTAGCGCCACCAATTGAATGTAACAATCCTAAAAGTCAATATCGACCCTTTAACAAACCTTGTCACATGATTTAGGATAAGATGCCAAAACAGAAACTCCACTTGCAGACACCTGTTTCGGGGTGTTTGCCCCCTCCTCAGTGATTGCAAAGAGAACCAGAATGGCTATGGGAAAGGAAGAAGGCATCAATCGATAAGAATTTAATACATTTACTGTGTACATAATCGCTATGGCTTAAGGGGTAGATAATATTGAATACAAATCACAGGAGAGCTACTTTAACCCCTTTCTGACATATGACGTACTATCCCGTCGAGGTGGGGTGGGCCCGTATGACCACCGACCGGATAGTACGTCATACGCGATCGGCCGCGCTCCCGGGGGGAGTGCGGCCGATCGCGGCCGGGTGTCAGCTGCATATCGCAGCTCACATCCGGCACTATGTGCCAGGAGCGGTCACGGACCGCCCTCGGCACATTAACCCCCGGCACACCGCGATCAAACATGATCGCGGTGTGCCAGCGGTATAGGGAAGCATCGCGCAGGGAGGGGGCTCCCTGCGTGCTTCCCTGAGACCCCCGGAGCAACGCGATGTGATCGCGTTGCTCCGAGGGTCTCCTACCTCCTTCCTTGCTGCAGGTCCCAGATCCAAGATGGCCGCGGCATCCGGGTCCTGCAGGGAGGGAGGTGGCTTACCGAGTGCCTGCTCAGAGCAGGCGCTTGGTAACCCTGCAGTGCTCTAAGTCAGATCGGTGATCTGACAGAGTGCTGTGCACACTGTCAGATCACCGATCTGTAATGTCCCCCCACTGGGACAAAGTAAAAAAAAAAAATTTCCACATGTGTAAACAAAAAAAAAAATAAAAAATCCTAAATAAAGAAAAAAATATATATATATTATTCCCATAAATACATTTCTTTATCTAAATAAAAAAAAAAACAATAAAAGTACACATGTTTAGTATCGCCGCGTCCGTAATGACCCAACCTATAAAACTATATCACTATTTAACCCCTTTAGTAAACACCGTAAGAAAAAAAAAGAGGCAAAAAAACAACGCTTTATTACCATACCGCGGAACAAAAAGTGGAATAACACGCGATCAAAAAGACAGATATAAATAACCATTGTACCGCTGAAAACATCAATTTGTCCCGCAAAAAACAAGCCGCCATACAGCATGATCAGCAAAAAAAATAAAAAAGTTATAGTCCTGAGAATAAAGCGATGCAAAAATAATTATTTTTTCCATAAAATAGTTTTTATCGTATAAAAGCGCCAAAACATAAAAAAATAATATAAATGAGGTATCGCTGTAATCGTACTGACCCGACGAATAAAACTGCTTTATCAATTTTACCAAACGCGGAACGGTATAAACGCCTCCCCCAAAAGAAATTCATGAATAGCTGGTTTTTGGTCATTCTGCCTCACAAAAATCGGAATAAAAAGCGATCAAAAAATGTGACGTGCCCAAAAATGTTACCAATAAAAACGTCAACTCGTCCCGCAAAAAACAAGACCTCACATGACTCTGTGGACCAAAATATGGAAAATTTATAGCTCTCAAAATGTGGTAACGCAAAAAATATTTTTTGCAATAAAAAGCGTCTTTCAGTGTGTGACGGCTGCCAATCATAAAAATCCGCTAAATAACCCACTATAAAAGTAAATCAAACCCCCCCTTCATCACCCCCTTAGTTAGGGAAAAATAAAAAAATAAAAAAAATGTATTTATTTCCATTTTCCCATTAGGGTTAGGGTTAGGGCTAGGGTTATTGCTAGGGTTAGGGTTAGGGCTAGGGTTAGGGCTAGGGTTGGGGCTAGGGTTAAGGCTACAGTTAGGGTTGGGGCTAAAGTTAGGGTTAGGGTTTGGATTACATTTACGGTTGGGAATAGGGTTGGGTGTGTCTGGGTTAGAGGTGTGGTTAGGGTTACTGTTGGGATTAGGGTAAGGGGTGTGTTTGGATTAGGGTATCAGTTATAATTGGGGGGTTTCCACTGTTTAGGCACATCAGGGGCTCTCCAAATGGGACATGGCATCCGATCTCAATTCCAGCCAATTCTGCGTTGAAAAAGTAAAACAGTGCTCCTTCCCTTCAGAGCTCTCCCGTGTGCCCAAACAGGGGTTTACCCCAACATATGGGGTATCGGCATACTCAAGACAAATTGGACAACATCTTTTGGGGTCCAATTTCTCCTGTTACCCTTAAGATTTTTTATTTTCACGGCTCTGCGTTGTAAACTGTAGTGAAACACTTGGGGGTTCAAAGTTCTCACAACACATCTAGATAAGTTCCTTGGGAGGTCTAGTTTCCAATATGGGGTCACTTGTGGGGGGTTTGTACTGTTTGGGTACATCAGGGGCTCTGCAAATGCAACGTGACGCCTGCAGACCAATCCATTTAAGTCTGCATTCCAAATGGCGCTCCTTCCCTTCCGAGCTCTGTCATGCGCCCAAACAGTGGTTCCCCCCCACATATGGGGTATCAGCGTACTCAGGACAAATTGGACAACAACTTTTGGGGTCCAATTTATCCTGATACCCTTGTGAAAATACAAAACTGGGGGCTAAAAAATCATTTTTGTGAAAAAAAAAAGAATTTTTATTTTCACGGCTCTGCGTTATAAACTGTAGTGAAACACTTGGGGGTTCAAAGCTCTCAAAACACATCTAGATAAGTTCCTTAGGGGGTCTACTTTCCAAAATGGTGTCACTTGTGGGGGTTTTTAATGTTTAGGCACATCAGGGGCTCTCCAAACGCAACATGGCGTCCCATCTTAATTCCAGTCAATTTTGCATTGAAAAGTAAAATAGCAATCCTTCCCTTCCGAGCTCTGCTATGCGCCCAAACAGTGGTTTACCCCCACATATGGGGTATCGTCGTACTCAGGACAAATTGCACAACAACTTTTGTGGTCTAATTTCTTCTCTTACCCTTGGGGAAATAAAAAAATGGGGGCGAAAAGATCATTTTTGTGAAAAAATATGATTTTTTATTTTTACGGCTCTGCATTATAAACTTCTGTGACGCACTTGTTGGGTCAAAGTGCTCAACACACATCTAGATAAGTTCCTTAAGGGGTCTACTTTCCAAAATTGTGTCACTTGTGGGGGGTTTCAATGTTTTGGCACATCGTGGGCTCTCCAAACGCAACATGGCATCCCATCTCAATTCCAGTCAATTTTGCATTGAAAAGTCAAATGGCGCTCCTTCCCTTCCGAGCTCTGCCCTGCACCCAAACAATGGTTTACACCCACATATCAGCGTACTCAGGACAAATTGCACAACAATTTTTGGGGTCCAATTTCTTCTCTTACCCTTGGGAAAATAAAAAATTGGGGGCGAAAAGATCATTATTGTGAAAAAATATGATTTTTTATTTTTACGGCTCTGCATTATAAACTTCTGTGAAGCACTTGTTGGGTCAAAGTGCTCACCACACATCTAGATAAGTTCCTTAGGGGGTCTACTTTCCAAAATGGTGTCACTTGTGGGGGGTTTCAATGTTTAGGCACATCAGGGGCTCTCCAAATGCAACATGGCGTTCCATCTAAATTCCAGTCAATTTTGCATTGAAAAGTCAAATGGCGCTCCTTTCCTTCCGAGCTCTGCCATGCGCCCAAACAGTGGTTTACCCCCACATATGGGGTATCAGCGTACTCAGGACAAATTGTACAACAACTTTTGGGGTCCATTTTCTCCTGTTACCCTTGGTAAAATAAAACAAATTGGAGCTGAAATAAATTTTGTGTGAAAAAAAGTTAAATGTTCATTTTTATTTAAACATTCCAAAAATTCCTGTGAAACACCTGAAGGGTTAATAAACTTCTTGAATGTGGTTTTGAGCACCTTGAGGGTTGCAGGTTTTAGAATGGTGTCACACTTGGGTATTTTCTATCATATAGACCCCTCAAAATGACTTCAAATAAGATGTGGTCCCTAAAAAAAAAATGGTGTTGTAAAAATGAGAAATTTCTGGTCAAATTTTAACCCTAATAACTCTCTAACAAAAAAAAATGTTGGTTCCAAAATTGTGCTGATGTAAAGTAGACATGTGGGAAATGTTACTTATTAAGTATTTTGTGTGACATATGTCTGTGATTTAAGGGCATAAAAATTCAAAGTTGGAAAATTGCGAAATTTTCTAAATTTTCACCAAATATTCGTTTTTTTCACAAATAAACGCAAGTTATATCGAAGAAATTTTACCACTATCATGAAGTACAATATGTCACACGAGAAAAAAAATGTCAGAATCGCCAAGATCCATTGAAGCGTTCCAGAGTTATAACCTCATAAATGGTCAGTGGTCAGAATTGTAAAAATTGGCCTGGTCATTAACGTGCAAACCACCCTTGGGGGTGAAGGGGTTAAATTGGTATATAACACTGGAACTCTGGAATGTGGGAAGAAGCCAGCCACAAAGATCTATGTTTTTAATTGTTCCATTTCATCTTCTTTTGTATTAATTCCTAATATAGTTGTTAATAAAATATATTGGAAATAAAGATTGAATTGAGTACGTTGACAGATTTGTCTCCTATTAGACAAACATCTGGCAATTTTGAGCAAGAATGAAATGTAACTTCCTCAATTAAATAGATAGTTGCCAGAAGATTAATGCTTTTGGGCAGGACCACCAAGTTTGATAAATTTGTACCAACAGCCTGGCAGCCTCTAAAACACAGTGGTAACACAACAAGTATATAACATTCAGTCCACTTGTACATCATATGTTCTCTGAAGTATTTTAAGTTTACTTTATGATTGTAAACAGTACAGCAAAGAGCATCATTATATCATTCTTATAATGTATTAGACAAAGGAGCTTTCATGATTTTCTTCGAGCTTATGAACAGCATAAATGAGTTTACCTGCTAAAGCCCCCCTCCTCTATGGAGAGCAGCCGACAGAGCGGCTTTCACTTCGGTCTATCCAGCCTGTTAATGGATAACATGGTTGGCAGGAGAAATGTGTGACCTGGTGAGGTCATTCTAACAGCTGATCATCGGGGGCTACAGAAAAAGGTAATTTGTTGACCATTATATTTTCCAAAGGGATATCTCTGAAGAACAAATCCTTTAAATCAGGATTCATGATTAACAAAATCTGCATGTAAAAACTACAATCACTGTAAGTGATTTTATTTATTTTGGAGAGTATGTGTTTAATTTTCTTTTTTTTTTTTTTTTTAAACGGAACCTGTCAGTAGGTTTTTGCTTTCCGATTGCAGCATGATGTAATGATTTAGGGTCCGAGACTCTGATTCTAAGGATTAGTGATGAGCGAGTGTACTCGTTGCTCGGGTGGTCTCCGAGTAGTTGTTAGTGTTCATAGATTAAGTTTTCATCACGGCAGCTAAATGATTTACAGCTATTAGCAAGCCTGAGTACATGTGGGGGTAGCCTGGTTGCTAGGGAATCCTCACATGTAATCAAGCTGTCTAGTAGCTGTAAATCATTCAGCTGCGGTGATGAAAACTTAATTTCCGAACACTAACAAATACTCGGAGATCACCCGAGCGTGCTCTGGAAAGCCCGAGCAACCAGTTCACTTGCTCATCAACACTAAGGATGTGTCACTTATTAGACTGTCTGCTGCTGTTTTTATAAAATCAGTGTTTTTCATCAGGAGATTATCACTAAAGCACTAGGTGTCAGGTACATCCTACTTAGCTGCTGTATAATCCCGCCCACACCACCGATTAGCAGCATTCTATCAATACTCAGTGTACACAGAGAAAAGACAATCAGGGGTGTGGGCAGGGGTTATACACAGCTCAGCCTTCAGAGCTCTGCTAGATGTACAGCAGAGAAAACAGGGATTGTATTAAAATGACAACATGCAGACCAGCAAGTGACATATCACTAGAATCAGGGTTCTTACCCCTACATCATACTGCTCTCAGACTACATAGTGAAAACCTGTCAACAGATTCTATTTAAGATAGGGCCATGGAGGACAGAGTAATGGATAACTTGTTTTTATTATTATTATCTTACTTTTTCATTTTTAAGTGCAGTATATTAGAGAATCACTCCCAGAAAAATGTCATCTCGAATCCCAAAGATATGTACGTAGTATACTGTACTGTGTATGTACTGTGCTGTGCAGGTGTTTAAATACTTACCACTTACCAATTGCCATCTTCTGTGCTTCCCATCGACATTTTGATCTCTTCTGAACCACATGGCTGCCACTCTGCTTTGTAGCCCTATGCTGTATGTGGACTGTAAATTGCTTTCTAAATTTAAGTATATGTGAGTTTTATAGACTTACATTGGGAAATTAGGAAAGCAATTACAGGTCCACCTAGAAGGCGCCATGTGAGCCAGCTAAGCTGAATTGCAGTCAAATGATTCAAAAGAGGCTCAGAATGGTGCCGAAAATGGGAGAAGACATCAATCCGTAAGTATTTAACCACGTGCACATTACACTGCATACATACTGCTAAGGGATTAGTGATTACATTTTTTTCTGGGAGGTCCCCTTAAAGAATTCTTCTGTCTATATGTATCCCAAAAGGTCAGACTTTTACCCCTCTTACTTCTCTCAGTCCATTGTCTGGCAATGAGACATCTGCCTGTTGCAGGAGCCTCCCCCACAAAGATCATTACCAGCCAAATAAATGAGTAGATTAGTTAACTCCTGTTCTTGAAGCTATATTTTTATAGGACTTTTTGTTTCAAAGTACCGTTAAGAAAAACCTACATACCGTAGATCTCTGATAGAAATGAAAGTATAGAGCAGTGTATGTGCGAATGTTTTTCCATTTCTATATGAAGGGGCCCCGGTCTCGACAGATGTGGGTTCCAGTGGTGGGACTTGCAATGATTGAACATTTATGGCACATCCTGTCGGTATAATATTCCATGTGGACCAATCCCTTACAGAGAACTTGTCACCAAGTCAAAAGTAGCCAGTTTTTGCTCTTCTTTTATCATTGCTGCTCCCGAGTATTCTGTTTTTTTTTTTAGTTTTAAAATCCAACTTACGGTTCCAGAGATATGGGCTATTTTACTTAGTGCTATATTTTTTGTTCCTTACCAAGGGGGCATTACTCACATGCTAATAATGCAGAGCATCCTAAAGACACGCCCCTGAGGATCCTGTGAGCCAGACCCACTTGTAAAGACCGTAAAAAGTAAAGGGCCCATATCTCTAGAACCTTATAGTGGAGTAGAAAAAAAACCACATTATGCTCAGGTGAGCAGCAGAAATAAGAGAAGAGCAAAATTGTCCACTTTTAACCTGGTGGTGACTAAACATAATTGTTCTAAAAACCATAACTGTATAAGTGATGCACATCATTTTATTCTGGGGTTATTAAAACATATATAAAACTGGCTATGTATTTAAAGAAAAAAAACTTTCTGGTATGTATTAGCACAGCACACAATTAAAATATATTTTTATGCCAGGACTAATATAATATAAAATACAATTCATAGATTAGAAAATTTTCACATATACCTTATATACTAGAGTATAAGCAGACCCAAGTATAAGCCAAGGCACCTAATTTTACCACGAAAAACTGAAAGCGTATTGACTCGAGTATAAGCCGGGTATGCATTGTCTCCTCATCAACATCCTGGTTTACATGGTTCCTCATCCCTATTGTGATATGCATGGATATGTCATCCTTATCCTGGTATGCATGACCCCTTCATCCCCATCCTTGTATGCATGGCCATCTCATCCCTATCCTGTTATGCATGGTTCCTCATCCCTATCCTGTTATGCATGGTTCCTCAGTCCTATCCTGTTATGCATGGTTCCTTCATCCCCATCCTTGTATGCATGGCCATCTCATCCCTATCGTGTTATGCATGGTTCCTCATCCCTATCCTGTTATGCATGGCCCCTTCATCCCCATGCTTGTATGCATGGCTCCTTCATCCTCATGCTGGTATGCATGGCCCCTTCATCACCATCTTGATATGCATGGCCATCTCATCCCTATCCTGGTATGCATGGCTCCTCATCAATATCCTGGTATGCCTGGTTCCTCATCCCTATCCTGGTATGCATGCCAATCTCTTCCCCATCCTGATATGCTTGGACTCCTCATTCATATCCTGGTATGCATAGCTCCTCATCCCTATCTTTGTATGTATGACCCCCATCAGAAAAGCATAAAAAAATAATAAACTATCCTATTTACCGTCCCTGCACTTCCTCGCAGCATTTTGTTCCAGTGTCAGGAGCTGCAGTGGCTGGATGAACACGTTTCCCCGCTACTTAATAAATATTCACTGCTCTCCACGCCTATGGGAGAGGAGAGAGGTGAATATTCATGTCTCTTTAAGTGGGCACAAGAGTTAGCCGCAGTAGCCAGCTCCTGCCTCCTGTGATACACTCCATCTTCTGGGACAATGACTCTAGTATAAGCCAAAGCATTTTCAGCACAAAAAAATTTGCTGAAAAACTCGGCTTATTCTCTCGAGTATATACGGTGTGATGTTAATGTTGATGATAAAGATATTGGAAAGTTTATGATGGCAGATATTTAGATTTTTGGTTCTTTTAATATGTAAGGAATTTTTATTTTTATTAATTTTTTACTAACTTTTTTTAGATAATAGCAGAACGCATTGATATATATAAAAAAGACCACAGAATGTGTAAAATACTCCATGTGTTGCAGAAGGACGTAATGATACAAGTCATAAAGTGTGGGTTTGTGCTTCAATACATGCTTGTGAAAAGCAAGATACAAAGGCCAGTGATGTCACTTGATAGATCAAGGCTACAGAGCATCATCATTTCATTATTACTCTGTCATTCACAATTTTTGTAGCTTTTGTCATTTTCATTACGGTCCTCATTTTTGCATCGACATGGAAGATAATTTTGCTCTGATCTGATCCTTTAAATCTGCATATATGGAGGTCGGCTGCTCGGTGTACGTTGTTGATTTGATTTCCAGCTAAATTACAAGTTACCAGATTAGAACCAATTCATGAGATGATATTTAATTGTGTCCCACAGGGGGGAGAGAACACAACAGAGATAGGGAGAGGAGATATAACAGAGAGCGAGGATTCGTCACACAGAGAAGGGAGGGTAGGTGGGAGATTACAACAGTAAGAGATAGATGACTTATAATATTGACAGCAAGAAGGACAAGAATTACGGGGTGATGTTAAGCTAGTGTTTTTAGATAGATTATCAGCCTGACATGTATTAATGAAGTGAAGCCTGGGAATACAGGGGGATTACTTTAAAAAACACACACACACCCAGCCTTCTCTAGTCTCCTTAGAGATCTGCATAATATCCCTACTTCCACAGATGGAGCATGCTGGTAGCTCTCCATGGTGCTGCACTTCTCTCTCTGTTCTTATATAAGCTGGATGCTGATTGCTATTGTTCTGCATCTACCATTGCTTTTATCCTCCTCTTTCTCTTTTTGCTCACAAATTGTACTTTTGTTTTTGTTTTGGGTTTTAGTGGATGGATGCATACATCGGGCAGCAGGCTCACTCCTGAAGCTGGAATGCAGCTCTTTAGGAGGGTGCGAGACTGGACAAGCAAAAATGACCTGTGGCTACCTTTTGCCTGCCAAGTGTGAGTGTGGGCTTAAATATATATTTTAAAAAATATAATTTATTATTCTTACTTATAAAGTGCAACGCTTCACAGACACTGTCCCCCGTGTTTGCGCACAATCTTCATTCCCTATCAGTGTAAAAAGTGTGGAAGAAAACAGGAGTACCTGGAGAAAAGTCATGCAAACATGGGTAGAACATACAAACTCCTAGCAGATGTTGTCCTTGGTGGGATTTGAACCCAGGACCCCAATGCTGCAAAGCAACAGTGCTAACCACTGAGCCACATACTATTTTTTTTTTTTTTTTTCCATAAAGTCACATAGGACACTTGATTGACCAACTGGTTTTTGATTGCCATGTCTATCTGATTGTAATTTATATTTTGTTAATTAATATGTTTTATACCAAGTATAGGCTGTTGATTTTGAGTCACCTCTGGCAAGAAGCACACAGCCTTAAAGCGTTAGCTTTTAGCTTTCGCAAATACTGGTATAGCGCAATATTCTTCCATGTTTCTAAGTCAAGTGCTCCCTACTAAAAGCAATTACATCAAATTACGCCCATGGCTATGATCCTACATTGGGCTGCACTTGCTAAAAGCACAGCATGAGGACCGTGTGAGTACCATATAGATATAGTACCATGGAGACATGACATGCACCGACAAGAGCATACATATCACGGGTTATGTACCTTCCATCTAGAGGAGCAGCATGCCACTTACTGCACATGCTGCATTGTTTTTCTGCTAAAAGCTAATTTTGTTGTTCATTCCCCTTAGATGTTATTCACACGGTGGGGCCTGTGGCACAGGGTAATCCAAGTCCCAGCCAGAAGGAGGAGCTGATGAATTGCTACAAGAACAGCATGTACCTGGCGTCTGAGAGCAAGCTGCGCACCGTGGTGAGAGACAGGCGTCAACAGGCGCTCACTTTCATTAGTCCCTAGGTGTAAAATTTGCATTTATTCTACATTGTTATATGGCTACTAGCATGTTTGATTGAAATATTTTTCTTATCTCTGCAGAATATTTAATCCACCTACCTGATATGAGTAAATGATATACTAACATATATTATTTATGATAGTTATATTTTAATCTGTATTATCACATACTATAGTTTTATTTATTACGCCCGCTTATATAGCGTCATCATATTCCACAGTGCTTTACAGACATTATAGCAGTATGACTTGGAGCATGGGAGGAAACCTGCGCAAACACGGGGAGAGCACACAAACTCTTTGCAGATGTTGCCCTTGGTGGGATTTGAACCCAGGACCCCAGCGTTGCAAAGTAACAATACTACGACTGAGCTGCCCTTATTTATATTCTGCTTCAAAAGGATTTTGGAAAGTTGGAACAGTCAGTACCTTGAGGACCTGTTAGCACAAAATGCTGCCCAGTATAGATATAATAGATAGAATGTCAGTCCTTCACAGATACTTAACTCCTTCCTGCTCCATGATATACATTTATACCAGTAAAGTTGCACTCCATAGCACTATCAAATGTGAACATGAAATATATGAAATTTAAATTGCATTACTGCTCTAGAAAATAGGAAAAAACTAAGATACTTAGCACATAATTTAGCCAGTTCATGTGTGCCCAACTGCCAACGACGAGGCGACCTTCTTTGCTAGGAATCTAATCTAATGTGACTCCTCTCCTGGGGTGAAGCCTACATTTATTATGAGTAAGTAGGATCCTGCCCAGAAGAGGAATCACAGACAGGTTTCTAGCAAAGAAGGTTGCCTTGTCATGGCTGATGGGCCTACATGAATTTGCCAAATTATGTGCTAAGTATCTTTAGTTTTTTACTACTTTCTATAGCAGTAATGCAATTCAAATTTCATGTTTACATGCTAACACGTTACAGAGTGCAACTTTGATAGTTATGTATGGAGATCGCTACTCTTAGTTTGCACCTTTGCACACTAGTTTTCTATTTGGAACTGAGTCAGTCTTTTGATATTTATACATTTATATGAGAGCAGCAAAAGTGTCATACAGTTATGTCTGTTAGGCAGTAGATGTTATGTATCATACGACTGACATTCTGAAAAATTAGGCGTTACAAAAAGATGCAAAATCATTTGAATTTCCAAAAGGTAAAAAAATGTTGCAGCTCTTTATACCAAACATACAAAGCAAGAAACGAAGATGTGCCTGGTGAGGAACCGTGGGTAAATGGCCTAGCTAATATTAGGCCAGACTGAAAATGTGAATATTTTAGTATATTGTTTTTGTTTTTTTTATTACAGATAAAAAGTAAAACATCATTATCAACATTTAACAAATGATATATGTTTAACATAAAAAAATAGATTTAAACAATACATTTTCTGTTGACATATTCCTTCGAACAGGAATTCGGTGAGATTTCCGCTCTAAAGACATTTAAATTGTTAACACCGATCTGGACCATAATGAAAGATGTAACACCAGATTAGTAAAATCAAACTGTATTTGCAAAGTTTCTTACCTTTCTATGTTGATTTTATCTACATACCATATAATAAACTACATTCAAAGAAATATAAATTATTCTCCAGAAGGATTCTCCAAAAGGAGCGCACCAGGCGTCATCATTTTTCTCAGATCTCAGATTAATGAAGTGATAGTGAATGAATATTAATTTCTTAACAAAGTCTTGTGATGTCTTAAGTCATCAGGTAGTTATGTTCCTGCCATGACTGGGGCTTTGATCTACTAACCATGTGTTCTGATATAAATAAATGGCCGTCTGCATTAAGAAATGTGTAAATGTCTCTGTTGTTCGTTAATTGGACCTTGTATTATGGATATTATCCCTGATTCATATGTTTGATCTTAATGTGAATGATTATAGGTGAGCCATTCATAGCCTTTTAGTCCGAGGTTGTTAATTGTTATTTTACAATATGGTACAAATGATGACTTTACTATAAGTCCCTATACCGCACTATTCAATGTGCTGCCCTTATCATTACTTGTTAACAGTTATATATGACTTGATCTATATACATTTCAGGTTATCGCTATCTTCTCGGCTGGGGTACAGTCCAAGATTTAGCAAAAGCAAATATAAACACAAGCCATAATTGATTGTATGAACAAGCTCCGCTAGCCTAAGGCCATGTGCAGACAGAGTTTATTTGAGGAGGTCAAAGAGTAGAAACAGTTTTAGTTAGTTTCGTTTTTGGAGCATATTTTTAGTTTTCTGAAATGATTTTTAATTTTTTAAGCATTTTGGAACAGTTTTTTTTTCTGGAACATCTTAGTTTTTTTTTTTGCAGCCTTTTCATTGGACATTGCTTAGTTTTTAACAGATTCCAACAGGAGTTACATCAAAGAAGTGACGTGCACTATCTTTTCTTTAGGTTTTGAAAACCTGAAGTGGGAAAAAGAAGAGTTCACATGGACATGTTAAAAAAGCAGCCTACTCGCATCTGCAAACTGTGGATGTGCCTGGCTCCGTGTGCAGCTTTATGTGCTCGTCTGCATTGTAGACGAGTGCCGAAGCTGCCTTTATATTACATGCATTATTCTACAGGGTGGACCGTGTATATGGATACACCTAAATAAAATAGGAATGTTTGGTGATATCAACTTCCTGTTTGTGGCACATTAGTGTATGGGAGGGGAAAACCTTTTTAAGATGGGTGGTGACCATGGCGACTATTTTGAAGTCGTCCATTTTGGATCCAACTTTATTTTTTCCAATGGGAAGAGGGTCATGTGACACATCAAACTTATTGAGAATATCACAAGAAAGTGCTTGGTTTTAACGTAACTTTATTCTTTCATGAGTTATTTACAAGTTTCTCTTTGTTTACAGCCATTGACATGTCGCAGAGGTTAACACATGAGGAGCGGATAGAAATTGTGTTGATGTCTGGTGAACGCAATACCGGGGTCATTGCAGATTTCAATCAGCGCAAAAGTTTTCCCCTCCGATATACTAATGTGCCACAAATAGGAAGTTGATATCACCAACCATTCCCATTTTATTTAGGTGTATTCAAATACATGGCCCACCCGGTAGTTAGGAAAACGGACCAAAGAAGTGGATTCTGCAATTTTTTTTTCTAATAGTCCGTGTGGACAATCGGCCAGACATATAGGCTATAATAGATCCAAGTCCAGTCCATGGCACGCAAGGATTGATTGTATGCTCGTGTGAATTCGCTTTTATGCTTCTTGCTAATGAGCGCAAGTCCCAGTTAGTCCAGTTTGCCTAGAGTGCTTGGGTACCCTCCGAGTATCGCAGGTGCTCGAATGACATGTTCGAGTCACTGCGGCTGCATGTTTTTCGGCTATTAGACAGCCATAAAACATGCAGGGATGGCCTGACAAACGGGCAATCCCCTCATGTGCTGTGGCTGTCTAACAGCAGCAAAACATGCGGTTGCGGAAACTCGAACATGTCACTCGAGCACTCACAATAATTGGTGCATTCCCGAGCATCCATGGCAAATTCGAGTAACGAGCACTTGCGCTCATCACTACTTCCTGCACATCAGTATGCAATTATAACAACGTGTCGAGCGAATTATCTGAGCATGCTGTGTGCTCCTTTCATACAGTGTCTAGCTTGCAGATTAATCGCATGTCCTAATCCCTCCCTCCCCCATTCTCATACACACTACATTGGATTTATATATCCTGCATACCTTATTGTATGCAACAAAAAAATTTACATTTTTATTTCCTACCCCCTTCTTCCACAACTGAACAGAGCAGTAAATAGGCAGATACCACTTCACAGGAGATTGAGGACCCCTTTAAAAAAAAAAGAAAAAGAAACTAATTTACTGCATCCCTGGGTTTGCCTTGATCACAAATTTATCTGTTGCAGCTAGTTACCATAAGGCCACGTTCACAATTTTACATCAGTATTTCTAAGTCTAAACCAGGAGTGGGTGATAAATGCAGAAGTGGTGACGTGTTTCTATTATACCTTTTCTCTGAATGTTTCACTCTTGATTTTGGCTTGCAAATAATGATATAAAATACTAACCAAATACTGAATGTGTGAACGTGACATAATGGCCCACATATGCATGAAACATTACAGCTAAAAACACATAATTTTAGATAATTTTATGTGATACTTGCTAAGGCTCCCTAATTAAGACCTTCTTGGAACAGGAGGAGAGCTCCTTGAAGAGTTAGCAGATCTCACTGGCCCCTTTGAAAACGCCTAACAACTCTCGGATTCCAGAAATTCCTGAAAGTGCATGGTGCCCCAAGATCTCAGGGAGGCATAGACCCAAGCGTGGCAGAGCAGAGGATAAGCCTCAATACAAATGCACTAACAGGGTGCAGCGGACACAAGTAAAATAGCAACTGCACAGGTGCAATAATACCCAATGAGACAGCCAGCCTTCATTGCCACATACAGATTATATTTTTTTGCACTGTTGTGCCACACGGCCAATCCCTGATTGAAGGCTGGCTGTCTCATTTGGTATTGCACCTGTGCAGTTGCCATTTTACTTAGGTCCGCTGCACCCTGTTAGTGCATTTGTATTGAGGCCTAGTTAGACAGGTAAGCATCTCTGCCTGTTTTTGTTTTTTCTTGAATATTGGAGGATTTTTTCCTCTTTCTGTAGCTTTTATGCCAGTGCAGAGGATAGCCAGAGACTCATGGTGGTAGCACTATCTTAATAATAGATCACGGCTACGGCAGAAAATGTACTGTGAGGTGCTCCATTGGTCTACCCTTCTGCCAGATGCCAACCATCTAACGTTGACGAGTATATTTTATGTATGTGTGCATGATTTTCTGTAGACGGACTCACCTTTTTCTGTGGGAACAAATAGTACATTTTGCAATTATCTTTTGATTCTTGACAGAAGTACCGTGGGAATATTCATCTGCACACAATGCCTTGTCATGTGCTCTGTTTGGGCGCGGAGTGGTTATCTGCTCTGGATTACTGCAGGCTTCCAATCAAAGCTTTCAACGTCCATTTATCTCAGTGGTGTCTTTAAATACCCCCAATAGGCGTCGTTTGATTACCACTGTGTGTAATTCTACCGCAATACTACCTACTAGCTGATCAGAAGCGTGTAATCTGATGATATGAAAAACTCTAACAAACTTGTATGTTGGTAAGAGCCATGTAAAATAGCATTGGTCATTCATGTGGAAGGAGAATATAAGTTTGGAGGAAAAGTATAGGCATGCGCGGTTAAATCTGTGTAATATCTCAGAATATGTAGTGCGGTATTCGTAATTAATTTTTATGCTAACATCATATGTGTTTTATAGGCATTCCCATGCATTTCAACTGGCGTCTTTGGTGAGTATTGTGTATTTTTTTTCTTGTTGTATCTGTCATTATTTTTTTTTCCAATACTTTCTTACAGTAAAACTGTTGTTTCCACAGGGTACCCTGCTGAGGAGGCTGCCGAAGTGGCATTGGGATCTATTAGGAGCTATCTGGAGGAGAAAAAAGACAAGGTGAGAACCATGGCGAGACAAAAATAAAAAATAAAAAAAAGAGAAAAGTGGTAAATAGAAGGAATAGAAAAGAGAACGGCAGTGATAAACACTCTCAAGGGGAGACCTGGCTATAAAGGAAGAAAGTTCAAATAAAGGATGGCCCAAATAACACGAGAGTCTTGATTATTTAGTACACAAATGACTGTCAGAGTCACCTCTTTACACTAAGTAGTATTAGGATAAGAAGACGACGTAGCAAAATGAAACCTTGCCAATTCTAATTTTTTGATGGCTGTTAATTTGTGATCTACATAATAATAATAATACCAATTAGACAAACAATACACAGGGTTATTAGTTCCCAGCTCCTGTGCCCATCTGGAGAGAAATATAAATCGTCCCATGCAAAGAATAAATAAACCTATAAATAAGTTTTGCACAACAGAACTAGAGTAGTAAAAAAATATAAACTTTATTTATAATAACATTCAAAACCCTAAAAAATGTTACAATGGTGATTGGTACCAAATGAACAGGACACCACAGACTAGAGGACAGTTATATCCAAATAGTCAGACCCATACCGCCAATCGTAAATATACCCCGTGGCTAATTAATACTCAGTGCCATAAAAAGACATAGTAATCTTAGGAACGCCACACATGGGTCAATAAAGAGATGGCTCAGTAAAGGTACAAATAATATACTAATGATTACCTCTGGTCTGATGGTGCCATGGCCCCTACGCGCGTTTCGGCTGCGTGTGCCTTCTAATAATAATAATCGGATGAGAACAGGTTCTTTAGTAGTTGATGTTATAACATTTTATAACGTTTCTTTTTTATGGATTATTTCCGATTGTTTTGATTTTGTATGGATAGTACTTAGACTTACGAAGGAACAACCGATCAGGTTGGCGCTCAGTGGGTTTCGGAGAGGAATGCATGTTATCCTGTTAATTGAGTATACTGTATATGTCTTCACTGCATAGCACATCTGGTTTCAGAGATTTCTGAAGTCTGCAGCGCTTCTTACCCTTATTAGCACCTCCTTATGTGAATAGGTTACATTAAAAAGATTTGTCTACTTTACAAAACCCTATTTCTTACACTCTAAGGAATTCTGAGTTAAGCAAGGGGTCATCTACGGAGGATCCTCTTCTGTTGGCCATAGAAGAGCGATTGCAAAGCATTTCTCAAGGTCTATCAATTTGAAGATATCAGGATCTGTCTTGGGTTCTGGCAGCTCCATTCCTGGCTTGGGTTCAACATAAGAGAGTCCTTCCTTTGTTGTCACATCATCAGTGCTATCTGCAAAGGGAGTTGCCTGTCTTATTTTAATTGCTAAGCCAGCCCCTTTCTGTGGCCGATTTGGCTATTAAAAAGAGCAACCTAGCCAACCTCCATCACAATCATCAATGGTCACGTGCTGACACAGGAAGCCCAACCAAGGAGTGGAGCTGCCAGGACCAACTCTTAAAGGTAATCTGTCACCGGGTTTTTGCCACCTAATTAGAGAACAGCATTATGTAGAAGCAGAGACCTTGGTTCCAGTAACGTGACACTTACAGGGCTGCTTAGTGTATTTTTTTTAATAAAATCAGCGTTTCATCAACAGGAGATTATCACTAGAGGATTACTTGGTCGGCTGCCATATAGTCCAACAACGCACCCACCACTGATTGGCAGGATTCTGCCTATGCACAGTATACACAGAAAGCTGCCAATCAGTGGTGTGGGCAGGGGTTATACAGAGCTCAGCATTCACAGATCTGCAGCATAAAAGTCAATGAAAAAAATCTCCAGAGTATTTTTATTTTTATATTATCCGAGTAGCTGCTGTATAGCATATGTCTGAAAGGGAATCTGTCACCAAGTTTTTGCCATCTAATCTGCAAGCTGCATAATGTAGGGTCGTAGCACCTGATTTCACTGATGTGTTGGGATGCTTGCTGCTGTTTTTTTTAATAAAATTATTGTTTTATCAGCAGGAGATTCACTAGAGATTAGTAAACATGCTGTCATGTAGTCCAACCAAGCCCCAATCATTGATTGACAGCTTTCTGCCTATGCACAGTGTACACAGAAAGCTGCCAATCAGTGGTGTGGGCCAAGTTATACACAGCTTAGCATTCAGAGAACTGCTAGATCTGCAACAGAGAAAATTGTGACTTTATCAAAACTGCCACAACCAACAAAGTAAGTGATACATCGCTGGAATCTGGGTCTGTGTCACTATATTATTACTCTCAGAGCAGCAAATTCCTGGTGACAGATTACACTTGTATGAAAGGGCAAAGTCCTACATATTTATATTTAAAGGATATCTAAACAGATTTTTTTTCAAGCTGAAACCATCCTTTAACACATTAATATACAGGTGCTTCTCACAAAATTAGAATATCATCAAAAAGTTAATTTATTTCAGTTCTTCAATACAAAAAGTGAAAATCATGTATTATATAGAGTCATTACACACAGAGTGATCTATTTCATCTGTTTATTTCTATTAATGTTGATTATTTTAACTTACAACCAATGAAAACCCAAAAGTGATTATCTCAGTAAATTAGGATAACTAAAAACACCTGCTAAGGTTTTCTCAGCATTTATAAAGGTCCCTTAGTCTGTTTCAGTAGCTCCACAATCATGGGGAAGACTGCGGACTTGACAGAAGTTTAGAAGGCAGTCATTGACACACCTCACAAGGAGGGTAAGCCACAAAAGGTCATTCCTAAAGAAGCCGGCTGTTCAGAGTGCTGTATCCAAGCATATTAATGGAAAGTTGAGTGGAAGGAAAAAGTGAGGTAGAAAAAGGTGCACAAGCAACCGGGATATCCGCAGCCTTGAAAGGATTAAGAAAAGGCCATTCAAAATTTTTGGGGAGATTCACAAGGAGTGGACTGCTGCTGGCGTCATTGCTTCAAGAGCCACCACACACAAACGTCATCCAGGACATGGGCTACAAGTGTCACATTCCTTGTGTCAAGCCACTGATGACCAATAAACAACACCAGAAGAGTCTTACCTGGGCCATGGAGAAAAAGAACTGGACTGTTGCTCAGTGGTCCAAGGTGTTGTTTTCAGATTAAAGTAAATTTTGCATTTCATTTGGAAAACAAGGTCCCAGAGTCTGGAAGAAGAGTGGAGAGGCCACAATCCAAGCTGCCTGAGGTCTAGTGTGAAGTTTCCACAATCAGTGATGGTTTGGGGAGCCATGTCATCTGCTGGTGTAGGTACACTGTGTTTTATCAAGACCAAAGTCAGCGCAGCCGTCTACCAGGAAATTTTTAGAGCACTTCATGCTTCCCTCTGCCGACGAGCTTTTTGGAGATGGAAATTTAATTCTCTAGCAGGACTTGACACATGTCCACACTGCCAAAAGTACCAATACCTGGTTTACAAACAACAGTATCACTGTGCTTGATTGGCCATCAGACTCGTCTGACCTTAACCCCATAGAGAATCTATGGGGTATTGTCAAGAGGAAGATGAGAGACAACAGACCCAACAATTCAGACGAGCTGAAGGCTGCTATCAAAGCAACCTGGGCTTCCATAACCACTCAGCAGTGCAACAGGCTGATCGTCTCCATACCACACCGCATTGATGCAGTAACTGATGCAAAAGGAGCCCCGGCCAAGTATTGACTGCATTTACTGAATAGAATATACAGTGCCTACAAGTAGTATTCAACCCCCTGCAGATTTAGCAGGTTTACACATTTGGAATTAACTTGGCATTGTGACATTTGGACTGTAGATCAGCCTGGAAGTGTGAAATGCACTGCAGCAAAAAAGAATGTTATTTCTTTGTTTATTTTTTTTTTTTAAATTGTGAAAAGTCTTTTCAGAGGGTCATTTATTATTCAACCCCTCAACCCACCAGAATTCTGTTTGGTTCCCCTAAAGTATTAAGAAGTAGTTCAGGCACAAAGAACAATGAGCTTCACATGTTTGGATTAATTATCTCTTTTTCCAGCCTTTTCTGACTATTTAAGACCCTCCCCAAACTTGTGAACAGCACTCATACATGGTCAACATGGGAAAGACAAAGGAGCATTCCAAGGCCATCAGAGACAAGATCGTGGAGGGTCACAAGGCTGGCAAGGGGTACAAAACCCTTTCCAAGGAGTTGGGCCTACCTGTCTCCACTGTTGGGAGCATCATCCGGAAGTGGGAGGTTTATGGAACTACTGTTAGCCTTCCACGGCCTGGACAGCCTTTGAAAGTTTCCTCCCGTGCTGAGGCCAGGTTTGTCCGAAGAGTCAAAGCTAACCCAAGGACAACAAGGAAGGAGCTCCGGGAAGATCTCATGGCAGTGGGGACATTGGTTTCAGTCAATACCATAAGTAACGTACTCCACCGCAATGGTCTCCGTTCCAGACGAGCCCATAAGGTACCTTTACTTTCAAAGCGTCATGTCAAGGCTCGTCTACAGTTTGCTCATGATCACTTGTAGGACTCTGAGACTGATTGGTTCAAGGTTCTCTGGTCTGATGAGACCAAGATCGAGATCCTTGGTGCCAACCACACACGTGACGTTTGGAGACTGGATGGCACTGCATACGACCCCAAGAATACCATCCCTACAGTCAAGCATGGTGGTGGCAGCATCATGCTGTGGGGCTGTTTCTCAGCCAAGGGGCCTGGCCATCTGGTCCGCATCCATGGGAAGATGGATAGCACGGCCTACCTGGAGATTTTGGCCAAGAACCTCCGCTCCTCCATCAAGGATCTTAAGATGGGTCGTCATTTCATCTTCCAACAAGACAACGACCCAAAGCACACAGCCAAGAAAACCAAGGCCTGGTTCAAGAGGCAAAAAATCAAGGTGTTGCAGTGGCCTAGTCAGTCTCCTGACCTTAACCCAATTGAAAACTTGTGGAAGGAGCTCAAGATTAAAGTCCACATGAGACACCCAAAGAACCTAGATAACTTGGAGAAGATCTGCATGGAGGAGTGGGCCAAGATAACTCCAGAGACCTGTGCCGGCCTGATCAGGTCTTATAAAAGACGATTATTAGCTGTAATTGCAAACAAAGGTTATTCCACAAAATATTAAACCTAGGGGTTGAATAATAATTGACCCACACTTTTATGTTTAAAATTTATAAAAATTTAACTGAGCAACAAAACTTTTTGGTTTGTAAGATTTATGCATCTGTTAATAAATCCTGCTCTTGTTTGAAGTTTGAAGGCTCTAACTTATTTGCATCTTATTAAACCTGCTAAATCTGCAGGGGGTTGAATACTACTTGTAGGCATTGTACATTTCAGTAGGCCAACAGTTCGTATGTTAAAAGGATTTTTCAAGCTGGCGTTATAAAGTATTCTAATTTACTGAGATAATGACTTATGGGTTTTCATTGGCTGTAAGACATAATCATCAACATTAACATTAAATAAATCACTCTGTTTGTAATAACTCTATATAATATATGAGTTTCACTTTTTTTTATTGAAGAACTGAAATAAATTACCTTTTTGATGATATTCTAATTTTGTCAGAAGCGCCTGTATGTAGAAGCCTTTTCCTTCCTGGTGCCTCCAATCAGCTGAGTCATTCCCTTGCACTGTGTGCTGGAGCAGGAGGAGAGTCTGGCAGTGACTGGGGGCATGATGTCTGTTGTGACCTTAATGACCAATCTCTGCCAGACCAGAAAACTCTAGATGGGGAGTGAGCAGCACCTTCAGAATCAGGAGACAACTTCTCACATGTGTAAGTGTAATACCTGGGACACCATGAGTAATGCTGATAGAGAGTACACTGCTCAAAAAAATAAACGGAACACTTAAACAACAGAATATAACTCCATTATATTCTCCAACACGCTGTTGTGCAAATGGAATAGACAACAGATGGAAATTATTGGCAATTATCAAGACACACTCAATAAAGGAGTGGTTCTGCAGGTGGGGACCACAGACCACATCTCAGTACCAATGTTTTCTGGTTGATGTTTTGGTCACTTTTGAATGTTGGTTGAATGTTGGTTTCACACTCGTGGTAGCATGAGATGGACTCTACAACCCACACAAGTGGCTCAGGTAGTGCAGCTCATCCAGGATGGCACACCAATGCGAGCTGTGGCAAGAAGGTTTGCTGTGTCTGTCAGCGTAGTGTCCAGAGGCTGGAGGCGCTGCCAGGAGACAGGCCAGTATACCAGGAGACGTGGAGGGGGCCGTAGGAGGGCAACAACCCAGCAGCAGGACCGCTACCTCAGCCTTTGTGCAAGGAGGAACAAGAGGAGCACTGCCAGAGCCCTGCAAAATTACCTCCAGCAGGCCACAAATGTGCATGTGTCTGCACAAATGGTTTGAAACCGACTCCATGAGGATGGTCTGAGTGCCTGACGTCCACAAATGGGGGTTGTGCTCACAGCCCAACACCGTGCAGGACGCTTGGCATTTGCCACAGAACACCAGGATTGGCAAATTCGCCACTGGCACCCTGTGCTCTTCACAAATGAAAGGTTCGCACTGAGCACATGTGACAGACGTGACAGAGTCTGGAGATGCTGTGGAGAGTGATCTGCTGCCTGCAACATCCTTCAGCATGACCGGTTTGGCAGTGGGTCAGTAATGGTGTGGGGTCGCATTTCTTTGGAGGGCCGCACAGCCCTTCATGTGCTCGCCAGAGGTAGCCTGACTGCCATTAGGTACCGAGATGAGATCCTCAGACCCCTTGAGACCATATACTGGTGCGGTTGGCCCTGGGTTGCTCCTAATGCAGGACAATGCCAGACCTCATGTGGCTGGAGTGTGTCAGCAGTTCCTGCAAGATGAAGGCATTGATGCTATGGACTGGCCAGCCCGTTCCCCAAACCTGAATCCGATTGAACACAACTGGGACATCCACCAACGTCACGTTGCACCACAGACTGTCCAGGAGTTGGCGGATGCTTTAGTCCAGGTCTTGGAGGAGATCCCTCAGGAGACTATCCGCCGCCTCATCAGGAGCATTCCCAGGCGTTGTAGGGAGATCATACAGGCACATGGAGGCCACACACACTACTGAGCATCATTTCCTTGTCTTGAGGCATTTCCACTGAAGTTGGATCAGCCTGTAACTTCATTTTCCACTTTGATTTTGAGCATCATTCCAACTCCAGACCTCCGTGGGATATTAGTTGTGATTTACGTTGATCATTTTTAGGTTTTATTGTTCTCAACACATTCCACTATGTAATGAATATTTACTGAAATATTTCATTCAGTGATATCTAGGATGTGGGATTTCAGTGTTCCCTTTATTTTTTTGAGCAGTGTATATTAGGAACTGTCAGCATTCTGCAGTCTTGATACACACAAATTATACAGAAAGCCCAGACAACCCCTTTAATTAATTAGTGGAAGTTTGAGGAACATTTCTTGATCTGACCTGTTATGACCCCAATGGCAGAGGGTCTCTGCAATAAATACCAAGTCTGCAAACACAAAAAACCAGCTCATACGGCAGTGGTAACTGGGCTGACCGTATATCTAATCCTAGCACCACAAATAGCAGCAGCCGGGGAACGTGCCTACGTTGGTTCTAGACGTCTCGCGCCAGCCGGAGAACTAACTAACCCTAGAAGGGAAAAGAGAGACCTTTCTTGCCTCCAGAGAAAAGACCCCAAAAGTTGGATACAAGCCCCCAACAAATAATAACGGTGAGGTAAGAAGAAAAGACAAACGTAAGAATGAACTAGGTATTTAGCAAAGAGAGGCCCACTGACTAATAGCAGAATATAGTAAGATGACTTATACGGTCAGCAAAAACCCTATCAAAAATATCCACTCTGGATATTCAAGAACCCCCGAACCGTCTAACGGCCCGGGGGGAGAATACCAGCCCCCTAGAGCTTCCAGCAAAATCAGGAATCACATTTAGTACAAGCTGGACAAAAAATAAGAGCAATACAAATAACCAAAAAACAAGGAAGCAGGACTTAGCTTAATTTTGCATGAACCAGGACCAGCAGACAGGAGCAAACAGAAAGGACTGATTACAACGATGCCAGGCACCAGACTAAGAATTCAGGAAGTTCATATAGCAACACCCCTGGACTAACGACCCAGGTGGGTGCCAAACTAGGGAAAGACAATCTCAGAGTCATACCACTAGTGACCACAAGAGGGAGCCAAAAAAGTCTAATTCACAACACTGACCCTTGTCATATGCATTATTCAGCTTTGATTTACACATCTAATTTCAGCTCCCAACCCTTTGATGTCCACTTAGTCCTCCTCGCAGCAGTCTCTTGATCAGTGCAACAGTAATCTTTGTCCCTCTGGGGCCTCAGCTACATTGTTGCATACATTCCCATCTTCTTGTACTCTAAATCACTTTATTTTTTTCAGTTTGTGTCTCCATTATGCCAATATTAAAATATGCACTAAAGTCTCTGTTTTGATTCTTAGTTTGACCGTATTATAATCTGTGTCTTCCTGGAAAAAGATGAAGAGATTTATTTCAAGAAACTACCAGAATATTTTCCCTTTGGTGAGTGAATAGAATCTCTCTATGAGTTAAAGTACCTAGATGAGAGAAAAAGGAAAGAGGCGCTCCATGGGTGTTACAGCATAGACAAGTGAAAAGGCAACTGGAAATTACTGCTCACCTGGGTGGTAGTGTCCCGGCACAAATGTGACTAGGGAACAATGGGTGGCTCGGCCACTGACCCACACCTTGGTAGGTGCTAGGTAGACAGGAGAATTGAGCGGTGTATTCTGTACCCTGCCAAGGAGGATCAGAGACTGGATTTAAGTCAAGATGAGACTTTTATTGATAACAATGCATTTCGGAGTTGGTTCCACTCCTTCCTCAGGTACTAGACTGGTGAGGATCACTTAAAAAAAAAAATCTTGACTAACAATGGGTAAAATTGTGTATAAAAATGTAAAATAATTTAAAAAAAAATGTTGTATTAATAAAACTCATCTTGATGCACATCCAGTCTCCGATCCTCCTTGACAGTGCCCGAAATACATAGCTCAACTCACCAATACTTAGATGAAGGAAGAAAGATTGGTGTACAGCTTTATTGGCAGCTGCGGGCAAAATTATTTTCCCTTAATTTTGGTGTCTTTAAGATTACATTTTAATATAACATGTACAAAATGTCATGCAAAAAAAAAAATCTACCAAAAACGCATGTAAAATAAACAATGGAATAACTGCCTAAAATAAATTTTTTTTCAATACATTCTAAAACACATGACAACGTACAGTCATGGCCGAAAGTGTTGGCACCCTTGAAATTGTTCCAGAAAATGAAGTATTTATCCCAGAAAATTATTGTATTTATAGTGGGGAAAATAAGTAGAGCAGTGAGACTATGGAACTCTCTGCCGTATGATGTTGTAATGAGTGATTCATTAATTAAATTTAAGAGGGGACTGGATACCTTTCTGGAAAAGTATAATGTTACAGGGTATATACATTAGATTCCTTGATAAGGCGTTGATCCAGGGAACTAGTCTGATTGCCGTATGTGGAGTCGGGAAGGAATTTTTTTCCCCATGGTGGAGTTACTCTTTGCCACATGGGTTTTTTTTGCCTTCCCCTGGATCAACATGTTAGGGCATGTTAGGTTAGGCTATGGGTTGAACTAGATGGACTTACAGTCTTCCTTCAACCTTAATAACTATGTAACTATGTAACTATGTAAGTACTTCAAACACTGCTGATTTTGCAAGTTTTCCCATCTACAAAGAATAGAGTGGTCTGTAATTTTTATCATTGGTACACTTCAACTGCGAGAGACAGAATCTTAATTAAAAAAATCTAGAAAATCGCATTGATTGATGATTTTTACATAATTAATTTCCATCTTATTGCATGAAATAAGTATTTGATATAACAGAACTTAATATTTGGTACAGAAAACCTTTGTATACAATTACAGAGGTCAGACATTTCCTGTAGTTCTTGACCAAGTTTACATACACTACAGCAGGGATTTTGGACCACTCCTCCATACAGATCTTCTCCAGATCTTTCAGGTTTTGGGGCTGTCGCTGGGCAACATTGAGTTTCAGCTCCCTCCAAAGATTTTCTATTGGGTTCAGGTCTGGAGACTGGCTAGGCCACTCCAGGGCCTTGAAATAATTCTTTGGAGCCACTGCTTTGTTGCGCTGGCTGTGTGTTTCAAGTTATTGTCATGCTAGAAGGCCCAGCCACGACCCATCTTTAATGGGCTTACTGAGGGAATGAGGTTGTTGGCCAAAATCTCACGATAATTGGCTTCATCCATCCTCCCTTCAATACAGTGAAGTCTTCCTGACCCCTTTGCAGAAAGGCATCCCCAAATTATGATGTTTTCCCCACCATGCTTCATGGTTGGTACAGTGCTCTTGGGGTTG
The DNA here is from genome assembly GCF_051348905.1 of Ranitomeya variabilis. Lineage (NCBI taxonomy): Eukaryota > Metazoa > Chordata > Amphibia > Anura > Dendrobatidae > Ranitomeya > Ranitomeya variabilis. The sequence continues at coordinate 466,973,413 of NC_135233.1, forward strand.
TACTCATCCTTCTACCTCCAAACATGGCAAGTGGAGTTCATACCAAAAAGTTCTATATTGGTCTCATTTGACCACATGACCTTCTCCTATGCCTCCTCAGGATCATCCAGATGGTCATTGGTAAACTTCAAACACACCTGAACATGTGCTGGCGGGAGCAGGGGGAACATTCGGTTGATCTGTAGGATTTTAATCCATGACGGCGTAGTGTGTTACTAACGGTAATGTTTGAGACTGTTGTCCCAGCTCTCTTCAGGTCAATGACCAGGTCCTCCTGTGTAGTTCTTCAATAAATATTACAGATCGCTCTTTGTATGTGGGAAAGCTTGCAAAAACAGCAGTGTATCAAAATACTTCTTTTCCCCACTGTACATGTTTTGTTATACACATGTTTATTACCTTTATGTGTATGGGAACAACAGTTAAAAAAGGCAAATTGGTGATCATTTCACACAAAAGGCCAATAATGGGTCTGACAAAATTGTTGGCATCCTCCACTTAATATTTTGTTGCACACCTTGTGGAATAAATAACTGCAATCAATCGCTTCCTATAACCAACAAGCTTCTTACACCTATAACCAACAAGCTTCTTACACCTCTCAACTGAAATTTTGGACTATTCTTTTGCAAACTGCTCCAGGCATATCATATTTGAAGGGTGCCTTCTCCCAACAATAATTTTAATATGTCTCGACATGTGTTCAATGGGATTTAGATCCGTACTCATTGCTGGTCACTTGAGAACTCTTCAGCCTTCATTTCTGTGTGCTTCTGAAGTATGACTATTCATCTTTGAACCTCCACCATATTTGACTGTAGGTACTGTGCTCTTTTCTTAGGTACTTTGCTCTTTTCTATGAAGGCCTCTTTTTTTTTCGGTAAACGGTAGAATGATGTGCTTTTCCAAAAAGCACTATCTTGGTCTCATCTGTCCAAAAGATGTTTTCCCAGAAGGATTTTGGCTTGCGCACGTACATTTTGGCAAACTGCAGGGTTGTAAATGTCTTGATTATGTTTTGCACCGTTGACAAAGGATCATCAAGATCTCTGGACTTGTAAGCTTGAGATTGTTGATATTTTTCAACAATTTTAATTCTCTAGTCCTCAAACAGTTCTCTTCTTTTTCTGTTGTCAATGCTAGTGTGGCACACACCGACACACAATGCAAAAATTGAGTCAACTTCTCCCCTTTCTATTTGGTTTCAGGTGCGATTTTCATATTGCCCACACCTGTTACTTGCCACAGGAGAGTTTACACGAACATCAAATGCTTGAAACAAAAGTTGTTTAACCCCTTTCTGACCTCGGACATGATAGTACATCCGATGCCAGATCCCCTGTTTTGATGTGAGCCAGCATCAAAGTCGGCACATGTCAGCTGTTTTGAACAGCTGACATGTGCCCACAATAGCAGCGGGTGGAATAGCGATTCATCCGCCGCTATTAACTAGTTAAATGCCGCTGTCAAACGCTGACAGTGGCATTTAACTAACGCTTCCATGGCCGGAAATGCGCTCATCGCTGACCCCTTCACGTGATCAGGGGTCAGCGATGCGTCGGCATTAGTGATGAGGGAATATACTTGTTACTCGAGATTTCTCGAGCATGTTCAGAGGTCCTCCGAGTATTTTTTAGTGCTCGGTGATTTAATTTTTCTTGCCGCAGCTGAATGATTTCCATCTGCTAGCCAGCATAATTACATGTGGGGATTCCCTAGCAACCAGGCAACCCCCACATGTACTTATGCTGGCTAACAGATGTAAATCATTCAGCTGCGGCAAGAAAAACTAAATCTCCGAGCACTAAAAAATACTTGGAGGACCCCCGAGCATGCTCGAGAAATCTAGTGTAACGAGTATATTCGCTCATCACTAGTCGGCATGACAACCTGAGGTCTCCTTGAGACCTCTATGGTTGTTGATACCGGATTGCTGTGAGCACCACCCTGTGGTCCGCGCTCATAGCAATGTAGCAATTCTACTACATAGGAGCGATTTGAGCTTCACTCCTATGTAGCAGAGCCGATCAGGCTATGCCAGCTTCTTGTCTCCCTTGAAGGCTATTGAAGCATGGCAAAAGTAAAAAAAAAAGTTTTAAAAAATATAAAAAAAATAAAAAATATCTAAAAGTTTAACTCACCCCCCTTTCGCCCCATTCAAAATAAAACAATAAAAAAATCAAATATACACTTATTTGGTATCACCGTGTTTAGAATCGCCCGATCTATCAATAAAAATAAGGAGTAACCAGATCGCTAAATGGCGTAGTGAGAAAAAAAAAATGAAACGCCAGAATTGCATTTTTTGGTCGCCGCGACATTGCATTAAAATGCAATAATGGGAGATCAAAAGAATATATCTGCACCAAAATGGGATAATTAAAAACGTCAGCTCAGCACGCAAACAATAAGCCCTCAACTGACCCGAGGTCACGCTATGGGTATCGGCAATTTTTTTTTTGTTTAGCAAAGTTTGGAATTTTTTTTTTAAACACTTAGATAAAAAAGAACCTATACATGTTTGGTGTCTATGAACTCACAATGACCTGGAGAATCAAAATGGCAGGTACGTTTTAGCATTTAGTGCACCTAGAAAAAGAACAAACAAAAAAATCAGTGTGGGATTGCACTTTTTTTGCAATTTCACCGCACTTGGATTTTTTTTCCGTTTTCTAGTACATGACATGCTAAAACCAATGATGTCGTTCAAAAGTACAACTTGTCCTGCAAAAAATAAGCCCTCACATGGCCATATATTGACAGAAAAATATAAAAGTTATGGCTCTGGGAAGGAGGGGAGCGAAAAATGAAAATACGAAAATACCCCGGGTCATGAAGGGGTTAACCACAGTTTTGGAAAAGTGACAACAATTTTGTCCAGCCCATATTTGGGGTTTTGTGTAAAGTTATGTCCAATTTGCATTTTTTCTCTTTTTTTGTTCAAATACATACAAAGGAAATAAACGTGTATAACAAAAAATGTGTAATTGCAATCATTTTCTGCAAAAAATACTTCATTCTCTGGACCAATTTCAAGGGTGCCAACACTTTCAGCCATGACTGTATATGACTGCGTGAACTCAGCCCAAAAATATTTAGAGCTTGCCAACCAGGAATAGTATCGCACAAAAATATTGCATGCGTCTCTACATAAATTACTGATTGTTGACATGTGGTTGCACCCGAGGGTAACCCCCCCTGAAAAATTCTGACTAATTAATAGTTAAATCTGTAAAATTGGGTATAAAAATGTAAAATAGAAGAAAATATTAAAAGCTCTACTGAGACAGTAAATTCACAAAGCAGAGGAAGAGTCAAGACACCTGCTCTTGGGGCATGGGATTTCGGTAGCTGAACAGGTCTGTGTGTTGTGGGACCATGTTTCCAGGGATTTGTGTTCCTTCTCGCTGCCATGACTCCCTTTCCTTACGTGCACTTCATTATACTGCTGTAATTCCCATCTGACTCCCTCTTGCATATAAATACAGGACGAAATATAACTGCAAACTGAAGAATACACAGTCCAGCATTTCCTCATAATTGAATTAATTCATCACATATTAGTAAAACCCAGGAAGGATTCATTTGATTTCTTTTTCTTTTTTTTTCCTTCCTAAGGCAAAATTGTCAGTAAGTTAATTAAACTTAAGAATCTGCAGCATCTTAAAGTTGACTCTTTTCAGGAGTTAAATAGACTGTTCTGCATTCAGAGCTGCCATTCACTGGAAGAAACAGTATGATTTTGATTTCAATAATAAATGAGAAAGTATATCAACAAAACTGCTGGCGGGGACAGTCTGGATGTGGCAGCGTCTCGTGTAAAATATGAATTTATCTTTACTTTTCATCAGGCTACTTTATACAGACTGCCACAAGATTGAAAGCTTTAAAAGACTCAATATTGAATAAAATGATGAGAGGGTTAGAAAACAACCCTCCCCTCCCAACGTTACGAAAAGTGTTCTTGGTTATGATTTTTATGGATAAATGGAGGTTTCCACGATTCTTAATAAAAAACCTGTACCAGAGCTCTTCCATGATGGGGCACTTTTTGGACCCCTACTCATTGAATTGCATTAAAAGTTAGTTTTCAGAAAATCCATTAAATAAAATAATAAGCCTGTCAGTCACACATTGCCCTCAACTAATATGTGAAAAAAATTAGAAAGCTACAATTTTCACTGCTATACATGCAAATTGGGGCTGTTATATACTGTCGTTTTTATCCTAATACCTGCATATTGTTATCGGGATGCATTATCTGAATTACATTCACCTTCCGCTGAAAAGAAATGTGTCATCAGAAAATGACGTATTGCTTAAATTAGGTTTTTAATGAGGTTTTCCAGAGCCCCATCTTTTATGGACCGGAAGTGCGCATGCTCTATTCATTGCCTATGGGACTGGCAGAAATAGTGGAAGGCTGTGCTTGGTTTTCTCATGGACTGGAGGTTGAGCATGTGCACTTCTGCTCCATTCAAGGTGGGGCTCTACAGTCCATGGTTCCATAGCCCTTTTCTAGAGATCGTTGGTGGTGGTTATCCGCTTACATTTGACCCAATGAGAGAGGAAACCAAATTGGATTTAGAAAAATAATTGTCAAATCTAAAAGGGTTATCTTTAAGATGTGAAATAGGCGCAATCAGCTCACCTGTTGAGGTGCACAGCAAAATACTCCAGTAATAACAACAGTCCAAACAATCACCAGCACTCACATTTTCTTAAAATAATCGGTTTATTGATCCAGTAGTATAAAAGGCACAAAAATGGTTGAACACAGCAGCACAAAAATTAAAGAAGAAAAAAAAAAATTCCATTGCGCTCACAGGCAACATGTTTCAGACCTACATGGTCCTTTGTCAAGCCAGGTTTTACAAATGACCATGTAGGTCTGAAACATGTTACCTGGGAGCGCAGTAGATATTTATTTTCTGCCTTTTTAATTTTTGTGCTGTTGCGTTCAGCCATTTTTTGTGCCTTTTTATACTACTTGATCAATAGTTATTATTTTAAGAAGATGGGAGTGCTGACTGTAGTTTGGACTGTTGTTATTTTGAGGATAACCATAGGGTGTAACTTGTTGATTGCTGAGGGTTTGACTGCCATATACCAGAAAATTACCGCACACTCAGAGTAGGTATGATGCAAAAAATATAAAATGAGTTTATTATGTTAACAAACAGGGTTGCCACCAAAAGGTACGTGCAGATAGAAACCCAACGTTTCGACCCTCCTGGGTATTATTCATGGGGTTACTTGGTTCCTGATTAAACAAATAAAGGTGGCAGAAGTTGGGCAGGAGGAAGGATCCCTTAGCGTATAGTCACTTAGTAAAGCCTGAGGAAAGGGTATAGAGGTACTTGGTAGGTGAAGATTGCTTGGTGCGGGGGCCTCAATTTCAGTGGTGGGCCTGTAATCCTCCTGGGCAGCTGTATAGAGCAGGGTTTGACTGCAGCAATCCCAAGAACAGGCCTGCAAAGCTACGTATTTATCAACCTGTACTCTATTCATTACCTATTGGACTGCCAGTAATAGCAGAGTGCTGTACTCGTTCTCCTGCAGTCCCAAAGAGAGCGACTGGAATGGAGGTTTAACATCCACATCTCCGCTCCATTCAAGATGGGGCTCAGCCATGCACCCATTCTTGGTATCTGTGGCTGTCCCATCTGTTGGAACCCCAGTGATTAGAGACAGATTGTAATCTGTTCCTACTCATAAAATGACATTAGAGTGGCCAGTATAAGGCAGCTAATGATTCACTTTCCTAGTGATTAGAGAAGGTTATTTGCCAGCCAGGAGCCATCTATGACTCACTAGTACATGTAGATAGACTCCCAGCTATGCTAGAGACTGGGCTGCTTTGCCCGGAGTCTCCCGGAGAGACGAGGACTGTCTTGTGAGCATTGATTTATTCCATTAAGAGTCTGTCTCAGCTGCATGTGTAACAGGGAACTTTTAGGAGAAGCAGATATTTTATTTATATGTTCTATGATTTAATGATATCCAAGTACAGCAAATGCATAATATGATGCAAAGGTGGCTTACACGGGGCAATGGTGACTTGATTGACTTGCTCAAGTTATAACATTCTTTGTTTTTCCAGAGTAGCACAGAAGGCGCCTTCTATGTGCGGGGTAAGAAGGCTGTGCGCAAATCGGAAACAGCTAGCATACCGAAACGCGTGCGCTGAATGAATCTAACAGCTGATTAAAGGGAATCTGTCTCCAAGGTTTTTGCTACCTTATCTGAGAGCAGCATAATATAGGAAAAGAAACCCTGATTCCAGCAGTGTGTCACTTAGTTTACTGGGCGCAGCAGTTGTGACACATTCTAAGTTTTTAGATGTAGCCAGCAGCAGAGCGCAGGAAGCTAACCCCACCCACACCAGGCTCCCTATGTACATTGTATATTGACAGTGAGCTGCTGATCAGAGCTGGGGGTGGCGCTGGACGAGGAGGCACGCGAGCTGTAGTCCAAGCAGGGATAAACTCCTGCTGATAAAACACTCACTGTAATGAAACGACAGCACACAGCCTAATAAGTGACACATCGCTGAAATTGTGTCTCAGCCCCTACCTTCATGCTTCCCTTGGATTACATAGCAAAAACCTGCTGACGGATTCAATTTAAAACAAAATCTTGAGATTATATAACGTGTGCATGACTTGTGCATACGACATGTGCGTCTAATCTGCTTCAAGTATTGGTCAAACTAACTATTAAATAACAATTTGTAGATTTCTGGAAAAAAAAAATCTTAGTATTAGAAAATATTGCAAGAAAATGTTACGTGTGCACCTAGTGGTAAAATGGGACCCGTCACATTATATATGCAGTCCGATCTGTGGACATCATGGCACAGAGAAGGAGCAGCTGAGCCGAGTGCTATATAGAATTGTTGGAAAATATTCAGTATAACTTGTATTTTATTCATTGAATTCCCCATGTTTTATGTATGTAAGTCAAGTGGGTAGTCCAACCAGTGATTTATAGCCATCTCTGCATGCAGTGATATGGGGAAGACTGTCAATCACTGAATAACACCGCCCACTGGACTCCTATATGCAAACACCTGGGATTTCAATAAATAAAATGTAAGTTTTAAGGAAAGTTTTCAAAAAAGTTTTATGTAGCTCCTCCTGCTTTATCTCATATTAGATATCAGTTCGATTTTGATATAAACTTTAGCTAAAGGGAACCTTTGTGGAAGATGTGGATAAAAAAAATAGAAACATTTGCCGGGCTCGCTGGGGAAAGTTTATCAGTGCTCTAAAAGTGATTTGCTAAAATGTAATCAAAGAATTAAAATATTTTATGAAGCTGCTTAACCCATTTAGTTTTATTTAGCATACTGTATATACTTCCGACAGATTCTATTTTTTTTTTCACCCCTCTTATAATATTGGAATACTCTGGTGAGGACACAACTGTGGAGTCTAATAGGAATCAGAACCTAGGACAGTTCTAATCGTCACAAAGGTGGCACAGCACTGATGATGTAACTTGTGTCAATATTTATAATGTACCCCAAGAACTTTCGTCATTTTTTTTGGAGAGGTTTCAAAATATTAAAAATTGGATTTAAAAAATAAGATATATAACATAAAAAAATATAAACTACTTTAATTTTGAGGATTAAGAGTATCAACCCTGTCGCAATATGTGGGGACATCTTCTAATCGTGCACCTACGCATTGTAGTCCTCAGTGGTCACTACATTGTGGGGTCTGATTTACCATACGTCATTTCTGATAGGAATAGAGAGTCACTATACTTAATTTGCAAGAAAACTATGTACTAGCAATGTACAACTACTTAGTAGGTTCTTGGTTGTATCTTTTTGGCACTTAAGAACTTTTCCTGCATGCATTTAAAGATTTCTTCTTTGCTGTTTGCGTAGAGTGCGTGCATGCTTTGAAATTCATGCCTGAAGGTGTGCAAATATATAATCAACTGGATTGCTCAAGACTTTGGCAGTAACAGAAGTTTATTATTTACAGAATTTGCTAATTTTTAAATTAAATGTATTAATCTATTACGATTATGATAAACAATGATATGGCTGGGTTTGCGCATTGTGGCCGTATAGCAGCACGTCGATCGGTGCGGTTTTCTAATTCATTGATGCTAAATGGTGTTTGATTGGCAAAGGCCAAGGCAATAATGTGTATTGTTCACCAGATTTCAAGTTACAAACTGCATACTTTACTAAAAAGAAGACGTACACTTGATGAGGCTGGTGTACTTACTTTGAAAATACAGTTCACATCGTCTGTGTAATCCTGTCCTTGAGTTGAACATTTTATGAATCTAGTTTCAGAATGAGAGAGGGCATGAATCCACCTACTCAGTGTGACTGACAGCTGCGGCTTGTACAGAGCAGTGGGAGGTCTAAGCAGCATCAGGGAGGAGGGACACTGAGGAGCTGTTAATCAGGCTAGGTGGGCAGACACTGAGATTTACTTTTTCGAAAAGGATTATAGAGCCGTTGTGACCTGGTTTATCAAATTATAGTAATGTAAGCAATTTTTATTGTGTAAGTCTAAATCTCAGGATTGCAAAGTACATTTCTCTGTTATAACAGGCAAAATACAGCAGTTTTTGTTTTAATTAAATCAAAACTTATTTAAAATCTGTAGATCTACCTGTTTCAAACAAGTATTTTCAGTTTCAATGGTAACACTTGCTTAAGGGCGCAGTCAGACGGCTGTATAAATCGGACCTAGATCAGAATGTGATGCACGGGCTGGCTTGTGGGTCACCGGGGTAATCTGGGCACTGTGTTACTATCCCAGTCCGATTTATGCGCCCATCTGACTGCACCCTAATAACTCAATTCCAGCACATGGATCGTCCAGTAGATGGATAGGAGAGTGATTCCTATTTTCAAGACCACCCAATGAAAATCAGTTCAGGGGTAGCAGCTTCTTATCACCAGCACTGGGCACTCGTGTGCAGAATTCTGCCAGATTCATGCATAATCCAAAATAAAGAACCCATTATGTCTCCATATAAATTAGGGGTATACCGAGGTCTATAGCTTTAAGCTCATGTGGCTCATCACCAATGATTGTCTGCTGCAGTCATGTGCGCTGCTGATTTATCACCACCACTGTTACAGGTCATCCAAAAAATGGTGCAGCATTGGAGGGTCAGCGCCGGACCCGGGAGAGGCGAGTATTGCTGTGATTGTTGTTTTAAAAAGGGATGCAACCCTATGGAACGGTAACAATTTAAACCAGACGACCCCTTTAAGTAGTAAATATTAATATTCCTCCAATAATATTAAAGTGTAAGATCAATGACACACGTAGAACATTTACTGTGTCAGTGATTTGGAAATACAAAGTAATGTAGCAATGAATGAAGCAATGAATAAAGCATAAGAAGGCTTTGTTCACATATGCGGAAACATGGGTCTCAATGTGTTCAACATTTATAAATGTTTCATCTGCATTCACATTTGTATTGATTTTTTTTCCTCTACTTAATGATTTGTCAATGTCACAGTTTCATCTATGTTAGGCCTTATACATACTCATTCCTTTCAGCACTGCTTGCTTCCCAGTGCAGCCTTGGTTACAAGGTGAAGAATTAGCTCAGACACAAATACAGACACGCACACAAATCAAGAAAGAGGTGATCCTTTATCGTATGTAATTAATATATGCATCAATTAGTATATTATAATTTATGTATTACAATATCCTAACTAATGTCTATAGAATAATATAGTAAATGCATAGCTTGTTGCATATTTACTCCTGTAAGAATTAAAAAAAAAAAAGCTATATGTATATGATTAATATCTCTTGTGTGTGTATATTCACGCACACTGGAGAAAATAAGAATTTGATATACTGCTGATTTTGTACGTTTTCCCACCTACTAAGAATGGAGAGGTCAATAATTTTTATGGTAGGCACATTTCAACTTTGAGGGACAGAATCTAAAAAAAAAATCCTAAAAAAATCACATGATTTATACAGAATTAATTTGCATTTTATTGCATGAAATAAGTATTTGATACAATAGAAAAACAGAACTTAATATTTGGTGCAGAAACCTTTGTTTCCAATTACAGAGGTCAGACGTTTCCTGTAGTTCTTGACCAAGTTTGCTCACACTGCAGCAGGGATTTTGGCCTACTTCTCCATACAGATCTTCTCTAGATCTTTCAAGTTTCGGGGGCTGTCGATGGGCAACATTGAGTTCCAGCTCCCTCCAAAGATTTTTCTATTGGGTTTAGGTCTGGAGACTGGCTAGACCACTCCAGGACCTGGAAATTATTCTTACGAAGCTACTGCTTAGTTGCCCGGGCTGTGTGCTTTGGGTCATAGTCATGCTGGAAGACCCAGCCACGACCCATCTTCAATGGTCTTACTGAGGGAAGGAGGTTTTGGACAAAATCTTGGGATGCATGACCCCAGCCATCCTCCCTTTAGTACGGTGCAGTCGTCCTGTCTTCTTTTCAGTAAAGCACCCCCATGATGTTTCCCACACCATGCTTCATGTTTAGGATGGCATTCTTGGGATTGTACTCATCCTTCTCCCTCCAAACACGGCGAGTGGAGTTCATACCAAAAAGTTCTATTTTGTTCTCACCTGACCACAACCTTCTCCCATGCCTCCTCTGAATCATCCAGATGGTCACTGGCGAATTTCAAACAAGCCTGGACATGTGCTGGTGTGTGCAGTAGGACCTTACATGCCCCACAGGATTTTACTCCATGACGGCATAGTGTGTTTGTCCCACCACTATTCAGGTCATTGACCAGGTCCTCCCGTATAGTTCTGGGCTGATTCCTGACCTTTCTCAGAGTCAACCTTACCCTTCGAGGCAAGATCTTGCATGGAGTCCCAGACCAAGCAATATTGACAGTCATCTTGTGTTTCTTCCATTTTCTAATTATTGCACTAACAGTTGTTGCCTTCTCACCAAGCTGCTTGCCTTTTGTCCTGTAGCTCATCCCAGCCTTGTGCAGGTCTACAGTTTTGTCCCTAGTGTCCTAAGACAGCTCTTTGGTCTTGGCCATGGTGGAGAGATTGGAGTGTGATTGATCAAGTGTGTGGCGAGATGTCTTTTATACAAGTAACAAATGCAAAGTAGGAGGGCTAAACTAACAGGTGTGAGAGCCAGAATTCTTGCTAGTTGGTAGATGATCAAATACTTAATTCATGCAATAGAATGCAATTTCATTAATTAAAAATGATACAATGTGATTTTCTGATTAGAGCTCACAATCTAATCCAATTCCCTATCAGCATATCTCTGAAGTGTGGGAGGAAACCAGAGTACCCGGAGGAAATCCATACAAACATGGGGAGAACGAACATACAGACTCTTTACAGATTGTCTTTGGTGGGATTTGAACCCAGAACACACACACACACACACACACACACACACACACACACACACACACACACACACACACACACACACACACACACACACTAACTATTATTTTTGAAGTGCTGCCTCCATTTATATTCTATATAGATTTTAATTTTTTATAACCTATTACTATGCAAACGTAGACAGGAGGGGAAAAATGCTGCAAAGTAAGAATGTTTTAAAAAATAGAAAAGTTAGTCTATTTTTTTTTTATAATTTGACAAATCTAAACCAAATTGATGTTTCATGTAATCACCCTTTGCCTTCAAAACAGCATAAATTCTTCTAGGTACTCTTCTACTTGCAAACAATTTGTCAAGGAACTCGGCAGAGAGGTTGTTCCCACCTGTAGAGATTAGCGAATATGTTCGGAAAAGATCGCTGAATCCGAATTTGCCATATTCATACCGAATTTATGTATGACGATCGTTTCCAAACATATTCGCTCATCTGTACTCCCATTGACGCCAATGCCGTTTGGCTGTGTTCGGCAAATATTGCAAATATGGTGATCATAATCCTAACCGAATATTGAAATATTCGCTCATCTCTACCCAACAGCTTGGAGAACTAACCACAGATCTTTTGTGGCTGTAGGGTTGTGCAAATTTTTCTGCCTCTTCATGTAATCCCAGACAGACTGGATGATGTTAAGATCAGGTCTCTATTGGGCCGTATCATCACTTTCAGGACTCCTTGGATAGTTCTTAATGACATTAGCCTTATGTTTGGGTCGTTGTCCTGCTGCAGAATAAACTTGGAGGTATGGGATGGCATTGCATGATGGATAGATGGCATTGCATGATGGACAAGTATCTGCCTGTATTTCTCAGCATTGAAAACACCTTTAATCCTGACCAAATACCCAACTCCATTTGCTGAAATGCAGCCTCTGACTAGCATGAACCTCCACCATGCTTCACTGTTGCTTGCGTCATTATTGTGCAGCTCTCCAGCATCCAAATATTTCATATTTTGTCTCCTTAGTCTAGATAACCTGCTGGCATTTTTCTGCACCCTAGTTCCTATGTATTCATGCATAGTTGAGTCAGTTCCTTGTTTCTGTGTGGAAAATATGGCATTTGACCACAACTCTTTCATGAAGACCACAGAAGATGAGTGTAGCTGGGTCCCACTAGTTGCTGCCAGTTCTGAGCTGATGGCACTGCTGGACATCTTCTGAATTCAGTTTCAAGCCTCTAACACAGCTGTTTCTGTTAATGACTGTGTTTAAACCTGTATATAAAAATCATGATCAATATGACCTGATTGGTATAATTTGTTAATTATGCATCTGACTATAACAGAAAATCCCTGACTTTGTGCAAATGTACTTAGAAGAATTGATGATGTTTGGAAGGCAAAGGGCAGTCACACCAAATATTGATTTCATTTAGATTTCTCTTTTGTTCATTCACTTTGTATTTTGATAGTGTATAAAAGAAAGTATTTACATTTCTAGTTTAGAAAGCATTCTTAATTTGCAGCATTTTTTTCCACATCTGCCTAAATCTTTTTCTAAGTACTATATACATATTTTGGAAGCAATTGTTGGAATCAGTATAGTTTGATTACTCTGACTTCTAAGCCCTGTCTGCAGTATTCCCCATTGTTAGGGGTAGAGGCACCCTTAAAGGGAACCTGTCACCTGAATTTGGCAGGACCGGTTTTGGGTCATATAGGCAGGGTTTTCGGGTGTTTGATTCACCCTTTCCTCACCCGCTGGCTGCATGCTGGCCGCAATATTGCATTGAAGTTCATGCTGTGTCCTCCGTAGTACACGCCAGCGCAAGGCAATATTGGGCAGGCGTGTACCCTGGAGGACAGAAAATGAACTTCAATCCAATATTGCAGCCAGCATGCAGCCAGCGGGTAAGGAAAGGGTGAATCAAACACCTGAAAACCCCGCCCATATGACCCAAAACTGGTCCCGCCAAATTCAGGTGACAGGTTCCCTTTAACAAAGCTGCTGTAACAGCATGTAGCCTTGGTTGCAGCAATAATGCTGCCAAATGGGTTGCTGGCTGCAGTCATGACACTAAGGTCTATACTAATGCGCATCATGAGCTTATGGCAAAGTTATGTCTACTCCATAAAGAAGCACGCTTGGATTGGCTGGATTTAATTTAATAGTGCAAAACAAGCTGCTTCCAGAAATCTCAAGTAGTGACTCATACTTCTATAAAACAAAAAAAGAATGCAAAAAATCATTGCTCTATAAAGTAGAGGTTTCATGTAATTAATAGAGATGGGTGGACCCCTTTATGCTTAGATCCAGTGGGTTCAGCCGAACAGTTAAAAAACTTTGGGTACCAGAACAGTACCCGGACCCAATTCACTTGAATGGGGGGCCTGAACATCCAGTGTTGGCCATGCTGGCATGTGCATGACAGCATGGCAAACGCTGCCTCTGGTCGGCGGTAAAATCATTACCGCCGGTTACCTGCTGCGGTTCCCTCCGCTGTCAAATTACAGCATGAGCCCAGAGCTGTGATAGGAGGTAAATTCACTGGCGTTGGCTGATGGGACTACTCCTGGTGAACTCACTTCTACACTGTGAGAGTTTTTCTCACAGTGCCAGTGATGATCTCACCAGAGGTCACCGCAACCTCAGGGTATATGCACACAATCAGTAAACGCTGCGCACTTGTGCAGCGTCCAGATGTTACAGCATAGTGGATGGGATTTTATGAAATCCCTTGCCCACTATGCGTCCAGAGACACCGGCAGAGACGAACATGCGGTGTGTCTTTCCAGACCGCAGTATGTCAATATCTCTTGCAGAGACGCAAGCTTGGCACCGTCCAGGTTGAAAACTGTTTATCTCCATATGTAGATTACAGCGTGGGACAGAACGATGGGCAGGTGAGGGATATTGTTTTTTATTGTTGGTTTATACAGGAGACAAGGGCTTCAATGGAATGGGCATTAGGTGACCATAACTGTTTTCATTTTTTTATTTAAAAATAACAGAGTGTGTTTTATTTCAAATAAAAGACTTTATACTTGCTGTGTGTTTATTTACAACTATACGATTAGTAATGGATAGGTGTCTTATAGACGCCTCTCCATTACTAAGCTGTAGACTTGATGTCACCAGACAATACAAAGGTGACATAAATCCCACAACTATGAACCCAACTTGCCTCCGCTACAGGGCAAGTGGGAAGAGCCGAGCAAAGCTCCAGAATTGGAGCATCTAATAGATGTGCCTTTTCTGGGTGACTGCGGGCTGCTATTTTTAGGCTTGGTGAACCAATATCGAGGACCCCTTACCAGCCTGAGAATACCAGCCCCCAGCTATCTGCTTTAGCTTGGCTGGTTGTCAAAAATGGAATGGACCCCATGCCATTGTTTTAATTATTTATCTAAATAATTAAAACAAACAACATGGGGTCCCTTCTATTCTTGATAACCAACCTTGCTAAAGCTGAGGGTTGCAGCCTTTTGCATTTTTTTCATATAGGAACTAAAAGTAAACAGAAATCTTGCAATGTTCCTACTTTACCTCTGGGACTTTTGTAGACTCTCTGTTTTATTTCAGGAAATTTATATGTGCATTATCCACAATGAACAGACCCTGAAACTATCTTTTGTACTGAAGCATCTAATATGCATGTGCAGAGGTGATTGTGAAGGGAGGAGGAGGAGGTCAGCTGTGACATCGCCTATTGTGATTGGTGGAACCTGTGTTATCAGCTGTTTACAGAGTAATTACCTGTGATTATAATCCTGCCTCTGATGTTAAGCCTGCTGAGGACTATTCCTAAAAAGGACAAGCAGTAGAAGTTTAAAACAGCCCCTGTGGCCAGTGTGAAAATGTCAGGTTTTTTATAATAACATGAAAAAAAAGGCAAATTAGAAAAACAAAATACAAACACAGGTTATTTTCTAATGAAATCTTCCCTTGATCAACAAACGTAAATGCACAGCAGCATGTCACTGCAGTTTTTAAGCACATCGCAGATGTTCCAGTGCCACCCCACCGAGTAACTTGACCCCACTGTCCTCATGATTTGTGGGGTCAACATATATAATTCATAATGTGTTTGTATGACAGAATATAATTTTGTATTTTTTTTCTCTGCAAAACACAATCTAGCTGCAATATGGTGTCACTACATGTAAATTAAATATATATTATTTTTTTTTTCCCTTACAGACTGGGAGGAAGTGTCCTGTAAACTATAGACTTGTGTGCGGAGACTGATCCAGGATAGAAGACTCCTCTCTTTTTCTCGCCCTATGTTGTTACATGCACACTTGTGTTTATAGTGTGATTATTTACCCTAAACAAAAGGCAGCAAAAAGGATGGAAGTACCACCCTAATCATTTCATTAAAAGCTGAGCTTAAAACCACTTATTGATCTGCTCTTCCATTAATCTGAGACATCTACTGGGATGTCACAATGGGAAAACACATAGCCTGAGAATTCAACAGACACTCACATCACTCAGGAAATGCATCAATATCAAAAGATTAGCCATAACGTACAGAATACTGTAAGTATGAGATTTATTGCGGAAATACTTTTGGAAAGATCAGTTATCTACACTGCTCCAATTATAATTACTGTTCTGGAGAAAGGTGATTTAACCCCTTTCTGACCTTGGACGGGATAGTACGTCCGAGGTCAGATCCCCTGCTTTGATGCAGGGCTCCGGCGGTGACCCCGTATCAAAGCCGGGACATGTGCCCGCAATAAAATGAAATCGCGATTCAGCCGCCACTATTAACTAGTTAAATGCCACTGTCAAACGCAGACAGCGGCATTTAACCGGCGCTTCCGCCGGAAATGATCGCATCGCTGACCCCCGGTCACATGATCGGGGGTCAGCGATGCTTCTATATAATAACCATAGAGGTCCTTGAGACCTCTATGGTTACTGATCCCCAGTAGCTGTGAGCGCCACCCTGTGGTCAGCGCTCATAGCACACCTGCATTTCTGCTGCATAGCAGCGATCTGATGATCGCTACTATGTAGCAGAGCCGATCGCGTTGTGCCAGCTTCTAGCCTCCTATGGAGGCTATTGAAGCATGGCAAAAGTAAAAAAAAAAAAAAAAAGTAAAAAAAAATGTGAAAAAAATAAAAAAAATATTAAAGTTTAAATCACCCCCCTTTTGCCCCATTCAAAATAAATCAATAAAAAAAATCAAACCTACACATATTTCGTATTGCCGCGTTCAAAATCACCCGATCTATCAATAAAAAAAAGCATTAACCTGATCGCTAAACAGCGTAGCGAGAAAAAAATTAGAAATGCCAAAATTACATTTTTTTGGTCGCCGCGACATTGCATTAAAATGCAATAACGGGCGATCAAAAGAACGTATCTGCACTGAAATGGTATCATTAAAAACGCCAGCTCGGCACGCAAAAAAATAAGCCCTCAACCGACCCCAGATCATTAAAAATGGAGATGCTACGGGTATCGTAAAATGGCGCAATTTTTTTTTTTTTTTTTTTTTTAAACAAAGTTTGGAATTTTTTTTCACCACTTAGATAAAAATAACCTAGACATGTTAGATGTCTATGAACTCATAATGACCTGGAGAATCATAATGGCAGGTCAGTTTTAGCATTTAGTGAACCTAGCAAAAAAGCCAAACAAAAAACAAGTGTGGGATTGCACTTTTTTTGCAATTTCACCGCACTTGGAATTTTTTTCCCATTTTCTAGTACACGACATGCTAAAACCAATGTTGTCGTTCAAAAATACAACTTGTTTCGCAAAAAATAAGCCCCCACATGGCCATACTGACGGAAAAATAAAAAAAGTTATGGCTCTGGGAAGGAGGGAAGCGAAAAACGAACACGGAAAAACAGAAAATCCCAAGGTCATGAAGGGGTTAAATGAAATATGTATCCCGGGGTCATATTTTGTCATGGTTCTTAAATTAAATCTGGCCGTAGGAGTTAACTTCCTAAATCATCTGTATAGACATGTAGGCTATGAAAAGTTGAATTAAATGATACCTTCATATCTGCGATCCGATGTTTTATTCCAGAGTAATCCACATTTTTCTTAATGTGTAAATGAGCTGTTAAGATCTATGGGCCGGACATAGATCTCCCTGAAAAACTGCTACCAGATATTTTAAAAGAAAGAGGCTTAAACAGTGTGAGACATGTAGATCTGGAGACTGTCAGTTATTACATGTCTCACACTGGTAACGCCTCTTTTCATTTAAAATAAGCTCTGGAGGCAGATTCTTGGGGAGATCTCCATCCAGACCGTAGATCTTATTTACATATTAAGAAAAACGTGGATGTCTCTGGTATAAGACATTGTATCGCAGATATCAATGTATAATTTTATTCAACCTTCTATAACCTACATGACCATATAGATGGCTCAGGAGTAGTGATGAGCGAGTATACTCGTTGCCCGGGTTTTCCCGAGCACGCTCGGGTGGTCTCCGAGTATTTGTAACTTCTCGGAGATTTAGTTTTCATCGCCGAATGATTTACAGCTACTAGCCAGCTTGATTACATGTGGGGATTCCCTAGCAATCAGGCATCCCCCACATGTACTCAGCCTGGCTAATAGCTGTAAATCATTCAGCCGAGGTGATGAAAACTAAATCTCCGAGCAGTCACAAATACTCGGAAACCACCCGAGCGTGCTCGGGAAAACCCGAGCAACGAGTATACTCGCTCATCACTACTCAGGAGGGTTGATCCTACTAACAGATTCCCTTTAAAGGGAGTTGGTCATCCCAAAGGGTCATCCTACAGTCTAATGTGTGTGGGGACCCCTGACGCTTCTCCGACAGATGATGATGGGGATATAAGGATCTGGCATGTCTAATTTCAAAATGTCAATACTTTGGTGAAATAAGCTGCCACCAGAGGAGTCTAGCAGCAGCTCTTTCATAGAGAGCACAGGAGCGCTCGCCTCTTGAAGGAAATCTAGCCACTATAAAAACAAACAACTTTAGGCTACACGCACACATTTGTGTCTTTGTGTTTACGTAAATCAGTCCATATTTCTCGTGTCATCCATATTGTCTCCATGTTGCATCCGTTTTTTTTCTTGAATCTTGAAAAACTGAAGGTGATGAGCAGTCTGCTACGTTTATCCATTGATTCTTTACAATCGATCAGTTAAACATGGATGAAACACAGAGGGAAAACTTTAGTAAAAAGTGTGCCCTCTGTTTTTCATCCATTTTTTTACCAATCCCCATAGATTTTAATGGCCGAGCCTGTTCCACAGAACAGATAATAGCACAGCTCTAGAGTCTCAATTGTTTGGACACGTGAATCTGATTTTATAACTAATTTGTGTGCATGAATTAATGAAACTTTAGAGGGTCAGTGTAATGTCCTTTAAGGCTACAGTCACACGTGTGCTGTTAGTTTTCAGTGTTCTAATTATTGCCATCCATGCAGCAGAAAATGAAGTTTGATCAATCATGCCATTAAGATGCCCAGTGCACCCTCGGTGTCGCCAAAGAGAGCACCATTCCACCAACCTCGCTCACGTGAGATTCACAGCATTTATTTTCCTGGAGGGGAGTACTGGCTGCGGATAAAGTTCAGACAAGCCAGCGTTGTCAATCACTAGTGAGTGACGTGGGGAATGGAAAACCAGTGGGTGGAATGGTGCACTGAGCCTCTTGGCCACACCGAGCCTCGTGGCCACACCAAGGACCCCATTTAGGATATTTGCTCAACTTCACATTATGCAGAACAGGGGCAGTAATTGGATCACTAAAAAGGAAATTTTTTTAGTGGCTACATGCTTAGTATATACAGCCATTTTGGCCCTACAGACTTCCCCTCAAAGTGTGTTACAAAGTTAAACAAAATGTTTCTGTTTTAAGATAACGAACGATGTCATACCTGATCATGGCTTACAGCATCTATAAGACCTTCATAGCTGACATCGTTCATTTTCTGCACAGACAATGTCACCTTTTCAGCTGATATTATAGAAAAATTGGATTTAGTAAAAGCTAACTGTCCCACTGCATGAAAAAAGTTCAGCTAAGTTATTAAGGTGTTCATTGTGATGCCACAAAGCTCAGTTTCACAGATGCTGGTCTCCTCTTAAAGTACTGTATGTGCCCATGTGATCTTTTGCTGTTGACGCTCCTGCCTTGCAAAATCAACAAATAGCATAGAGGATTGTGTTGTGGAAACCCCCGAAGCTTACTGCACGTCACCATTTGCATTGCAAAAGATTCAATCAGCTTAAGACACCTACAGCTTAAACTGATATGTTGCAAAAATCCGCAACTTATACGCTCCTTGTGCGCTTAGCCTTAAGAGTCATCTACATGCACCAACCCTTCTATCAAATGTCAGGGACAACAAGCCGGGAAACAGTTTTTAGTAACAGCAAGCAGAAATATAGCTGTAGCTCTCGGGAAAAAGAAAAACTGCAATTTAGGCCTCTTTCACACGTCCTGATATTTCCGGTACCGGAAAAACCGGTACCGGAGATATCCGTGTCCGTATGCTCAAGTGGCACATCAGTGTGGCACACGTGCGGCATCCGTGTGCCGCCCGCGTGCCGCCTGAGGACCACACGGACCGTGCAGGAGAGACAGCGCTACACTAAGCGCTGTCCCCCCCCCCCCGCATGTGGTGCTGAAGGCAGAATTCATCTCTTCTCCCCCAGCGTTCGTTGGAGAGAAGAGATGAAAGATCAAGTTGTTTTTTTTTTTTTTGTGAAAAATAAATTTCAGTCAGGGAATATTCACTGACTGTAATGAGCGGTCCCACGTGACCGCTCACACAGGAGAAGCTGCCAGCGCGGAGAGGACAGAGGAGACATCGCGGGAGCTAGGTGAGTATTTCTGCGGCAAGGGGCCAGGCGGCGCACTGAGGGGGGAGGGGGGAGGCACATGCAAAATTTATTTTTCACAAAAAAACAACAAAACTTGATCTTTCATCTCTTCTATCCTGCGGGGGAGAAGAGATGAATTCCGCCTTCAGCACCACAGCGGGGGGGACAGCGCTTAGTGTAGCACTGTCTCTCCTGCGGGCGGTACGTGCACACGGAGGAGTGCACACACTGTTCTCCGTGTGCACGTGTGCTGTCCGTATTGTGGTCCGTGCTGCCGGTAAAAAACGGACATGTCTACGTGTTTTCAGCACGGACATACGGTCCGTGTGAAAACACGCACATGTGCATAGAGTGTGTGTCAGTGTCTCCGGTACGTGAGAAAGCTGTCACTACACGTACCGGAGACACTGACGTGTGAAAGAGGCCTTAGGAAAATTTACAAAGTAAGAAACTCAAGTTAGACAAACTGGGGATATTTTACATATATCAAGATTAATTAAATGGCAGTGAAGTGCACTTTATCCCAGAATGACTGGAAACCATAAAGTGTTTCAAGAGGTTTAAGTCAAGGTATTAAATATGGAACAATGGAATTTCATACAATAAGTTGAGCCACCACATATGTAGAATCTATTACTAAAGAAAATCTATAAACTAAAGAAAAAAGGGTAAAAAAATGAATTACTATTTAAAATGAACCTAATAGTGAATAGAAACATACAAGCCTCAATTTGGATTTTCTTTATACATATTTAATATATACAGTACAGACCAAAAGTTTGGACACACCTTCTCATTTAAAGATTTTTCTGTATTTTCATGACTATGAAAATTGTAAATTCACACTGAAGGCATCAAAACTATGAATTAACACATGTGGAATTATATACTTAATTTCAGTTGTTTCACACTTTTTTGTTATGTCTTATATTCTAGGTTCTTCAAAGTAGCCACCTTTTGCTTTGATGACTGCTTTGCACACTCTTGGCATTCTCTTGATGAGCTTCAAGAGGTAGTCACCGGGAATAGTCTTCCAACAATCTTGAAGGAGTTCCCAGAGATGCTTAGCACTTGTTGGCCCTTTTGCCTTCACTCTGCGGTCCAGCTCACCCCAAACCATCTCGATTAGGTTCAGGTCTGGTGACTGTGGAGGCCAGGTCATCTGGCATAGCACCCCATCACTCTCCTTCTTGGTCAAATAGCCCTTACACAGCCTGGAGGTGTGTTTGGGGTCATTGTCCTGTTGAAAAATAAATGATGGTCCAACTAAACGCAAACCGGATGGAATAGCGTGCCGCTGCAAGATGCTGTGGTAGCCATGCTGGTTCAGTATGCCTTCAATTTTGAATAAATCCCCAACAGTGTCACCAACAAAGCACCCCCACACCATCACACCTCCCTTCATGCTTCACGGTGGGAGCCAGGCATGTAGAGTCCCATCCGTTCACCTTTTCTGCGTCGCACAAAGACACGGTGGTTGAAACCAAAGATCTCAAATTTGGACTCATCAGACCAAATCACAGATTTCCACTGGTCTAATGTCCATTCCTTGTGTTGTTTAGCCCAAACAAGTCTCTTCTGCTTGTTGCCTGTCCTTAGCAGTGGTTTCCTAGCAGCTATTTTACCATGAAGGCCTGCTGCACAAAGTCTCCTCTTAACAGTTGTTGTAGAGATGTGTCTGCTGCTAGAACTCTGTGTGGCATTGACCTGGTCTCTAATCTGAGCTGCTGTTAACCTGCAATTTCTGAGGCTGGTGACTCAGATAAACTTATCCTGAGAAGCAGAGGTGACTCTTGGTCTTCCTTTCCTGGGGCGGTCCTCATGTGAGCCAGTTTCTTTGTAGCGCTTGATGGTTTTTGCCACTGCACTTTTGGACACTTTCAAAGATTTCCCAATTTTTCGGACTGACTGACCTCCATTTCTTAAAGTAATGATGGCCACTCGTTTTTCTTTACTTAGAATTTGTATTATTGCAAGAAAAAAGCAGGTAACAGTCTATTCAATAGGACTATCAGCTGTGTATCCACCAGACTTCCCAACCCCATTTATAAGGCAAGAAATCCCACTTATTAAACCTGACAGGGCACACCTTTGAAGTGAAAACCATTCCCGGTGACTTCCTCTTGAAGCTCATCAAGAGAATGCCAAGAGTGTGCAAAGCAGTCATCAAAGCAAAAGGTGGCTACTTTGAAGAACCTAGAATATAAGACAGATTTTCAGGTGTTTCACACTTTTTTGTTAAGTATATAATTCCACATGTGTTAATTCATAGTTTTGATGCCTTCAATGTGAATTTACAATTTTCATAGTCATGAAAATACAGAAAAATCTTTAAATGAGAAGGTGTGTCCAAACTTTTGGTCTGTACTGTACGCCTCCATTATTTCTCCCCCATGATAATTTTTCTGTAGATATGCTGCCATCTAGTGGGATTACTGTATAATGCAGGATTGTACTATTGATCTTTTAGTCTGCAGTTTAGGGCTTAAACCAGAGATGAGCAAATCGTTTCACAAGAACCTGGTGCGGCAGCCATGTCAGTATTCAGTGACCTTTGGACGGGACCTGCAGTCAGATGTGCAGTTAGGTCCATTTTTCTATAAAGCCTCCTCAGTGTCTCAAAAGTAATTGGACAAATAAACTTTACTATAAATAAAATGTTAATTTTTAGTATTGTGTACAGAATCCTTTGCAGGGAATGACTGCCTGAAGTCTGGAAGCAACGGATGGCACTGATCGCTGGGCTTCCTCCTTTGTGATGCTTTGCCGCCTTAACTGCAGCTGACTTCAGTTGCTTGTTTGTGGGTCGCTCTCCCTTGTTTTCGCCTTAAGCATGTGAAATGCTGCTCGATGGGGTTGAGATCTGGTTTTGACTCGGCCATTGCTGAATATTCCACTTCTTTGCTATAAAAACTCCTGCATTGCTTTTATAGTACACTGCGTGTAGAATTATTAGGCAAGTTGTATTTTGATCACATGATACTTTTATACATGTTGTCCTACTCCAAGCTGTTCAGGCTTGAGAGCCAACTACCAATTAAGTAAATCAGGTGATGTGCATCTCTGTAATGAGGAGGGGCGTTCTCTAATGACATCAAAACCCTATATAAGGTGTGCTTAATTATAAGGCAACTTCCTTTCCTTTGGCAAAATGGGTCAGAAGTGAGATTTGACGGGCTCTGAAAAGTCCAAAATTGTGAGATGTCTTGCAGAGGGATGCAGCAATCTTTAAATTGTCAAACTTTTGAAGCGTGATCACCGAACAATCAAGCGTTTCATGGCAAATAGCCAACAGGGTCGCAAGAAGCGTATTGGGCAAAAAAGGTGCAAAATAATTGCCCAAAAATTGAGGAAAATCAAGCATGAAGCTGCCAAGATGCCATTTGCCACCAGTTTTGCCATATTTCAGAGCTGCAACGTTTCTGGAGTAACAAAAAGCACAAGGTGTGCGATACTCAGGGACATGGCCAAGGTAAGGAAGGCTGAAAAACGACCACCTTTGAACAAGAAACATAAGATAAAACGTCAAGACTGGGCCAAGAAATATCTTAAGACTGACTTTTCAAAGGTTTTATGGACTGATGAAATGAGAGTGACTCTTGATGGGCCAGATGGATGGGCCAGAGGCTGGATCAGTAAAGGGCAGAGAGTTCCACTCCGACTGAGACGCCAGCAAGGTGGAGGTGGGGTCCTGGTATGGGCTGGGATCATCAAAGATGAATTTGTGGGACCTTTTCGGGTTGAGGATGGAGTGAAGCTCAACTCCCAGACCTACTGCCAGTTTTTGGAAGACAACTTCTTCAAGCAGTGGTACAGGAAAAAGTTGGTATCGTTCAAGAAAAACATGATTTTCATGCAGGACAATGCTCCATCACATGCCTCCAACTACTACACAGGGTGGCTGGCCAGTAAAGGTCTCCAAGAAGAAAAAAATAATGACATGGCCCCCTTGTTCACCTGATCTGAACCCCATAGAGAACCTGTGGTCCCTCATAAAATGTGAGATCCACAGGGAGGGAAAACAGTACACCTCTCGGAACAGTGTCTGGGAGGCTGTGGTGGCTGCTGCACGCAGTGTTGGTAGTAAACAGATCAAGCAACTGACAGAATCTATGGATGGAAGGCTGCTGAGTGTCATCATAAAGAAAGGTGGCTATATTGGGCACTAATTTTTTTGGGTTTTGTTTTTGCATGTCAGAAATGTTTATTTCTAAATTGTGTGCAGTTATATTGGTTTACCTGGTGAAAATAGACAAGTGAGATGGGAATATATTTGGTTTTTATTAAGTTGCCTAATAATTCTGCACAGTAATAGTTACCTGCACAAACAGATATCCTCTTAAGATAGCCAAATCTAAAAAAAAAACACTCCAACTTCCAAAAATATTAAGCTTTGATATTTATGAGTCTTTTGGGTTGATTGAGAACATAGTTGCTGATCAATAATAAAAATAATCTTCTAAAATACAACTTGCCTAATAATTCTGCACGCATTGTATATTTTGGGTCATTGCCCATCTGTATGAGAAGCGTCGTCCAATCAACCTCGCTGCATTTGGTTGAATCTGAGCAGACTGTATCGCCCCGTACACTTCAGAATTCATCCGGCTGCTTCTGACTTCTGTCCCATCATCAATAAACACTAGTGACCCAGAGCCATTGGAAGCAATGCATGCCCGCGCCATCACACTGTCTCCACAATGTTTTACAGAGGATGTGCTGTGCTTTGGATCATGAGCCATTTCAAGCCTTCTCCATACTTTCTTCCTATCATTCTAGTACAGGTTGATCTTAGTTTTGCTTTTCCAAAACTGAACGGTTTCTTGATGTTTTTTTTTTGCAAAGTGTAATCTGGCTTATTTTTAAGGCTGATTAATGGTTTGCACCTTGTGGTGAACCCTTTGTCTTTGCTCTCATGAAGTCTTCTCTCTATGGTAATGCATGTAGAAAAGCCGCGGAGACTCCATCACGTGTTTCTCAATGCAAGCAATAAATAGCCAGGTCTTTCACCGGGAAGGAACAACCACGGGATGCTGCCCTTCCCGTGGTTGTTCCTTCCTGGTGAAAGACCTGGCTATTTATTGCTTGCGTTGAGAAACACGTGATGGTGTCTCCGCAGCTTTTCTGCATGCATTTGCATATTTCCCTTCAGGGATGGGGGCAGTGTTCTGGATCACTGTGTTGAGAAACACGTGATGGTGTCTCCGCAGTGTTGGATGTTTTGATCTCCCCGAGGTCATTCATCCTTATGTTTATATTCTCTCTATGGTAGACTTAGATACTAAAACACCTACGTCCTGGAGAATGTTCTTTACTTGGGTGGAGGGGCTGTTGTGAAGGGGTTTTTCACCAATATGGAAAGGATCATCTCCCACTGGTGTCATCCATGGACATCCAGGCCTTTTTGAGTTCCCAAGTTCACACTTTTTTTTTTTTTTGCAGAATGTTCTAAACTGTTGATTTGGCCACTCCTAACATTTCTGCTATATCTCTGATGGATTTTTTTTTCAGACTAATGATGGTCTGTTTATCTTCCTTTGACTGCATATTGTGGGTTCACAGCAACAGCTTCCAAGTGCAAATGTCACACCTGGAATCAGCTCCAGACCTTTTACCTGCAGACACGATGATAGATTAATGAGGGAATAGCCCATCAGCCCATTAAAGAGCTTTTGAGGGATAATTGTCCAATTACTTTTGGTCCCTTGAAAAAGAGGCAGCTACATATTAAAAAGCTGTAAATCCTATACACATACTCAAATTAGGATGTGAATACCCTCCAATTAAAGCTGAGAATCTGCGCTTTAACCCCTTTCTGACCTCGGAAGGGATAGTACGTACGAGGTCAGAAGCCCCGCACTGATGCGGGCTCCGGCGGTGAGCCCGCATCAAAGCCGGGACATGTCAGCTGTTATGAACAGCTGACATGTGCCCGCAATAGCGGGGGGTGAAATCGTGATTCACCCGCCCCTATTAACTAGTTAAATGCCGCTGTCAAACGCAGACAGCGGCATTTAACCGGCGCTTCCGGCCGTCACATGATCGGGGGTCAGCGATGCTTCAGAGAAACCATAGAGGTCCTTGAGACCTCTATGGTTACTAATCGCCGGTAGCTGTGAGCGCCACCCTGTGGTTGGCGCTCATAGCACACCTGCATTTCTGCTGCATTTCTCTGCTATGTAGCAGAGGCGACCGAGTTGTGCCAGCTTCTAGCCTCCTATGAAGGCTATTGAAGCATGGCAAAAGTAAAAAAAAAAAAAGTAAAAAAAAATGTGAAAAAAATAAAAAAAAATATAAAAGTTTAAATCACCCCCCTTTCGCCCCAATCAAAATAAATCAATGAAAAAAAAACCCCTACACATATTTGGTATCGCCGCGTTCAGAATCACCGATCTATCAATAAAAAAAAGCATTAACCTGATTGCTAAACGGCGCAGCGAGAAAAAAATTCGAAACGCCAGAATTACGTTTTTTTGGTCGCCACGACATTGAATTAAAATGCAATAACGGGCGATCAGAAGAACGTATCTGCACCGAAATGGTATAATTAAAAACGCCATCTCAGCACGCAAAAAATAAGCCCTCAACCGACCCCAGATCATGAAAAATGGAGACGCTACGAGTATCGGAAAATGGCACAATTTATTTTTTTTTAGCAAAATTTGGAATTTTTTTTCACCACTTAGATAAAAAATAACCTAGTCATGTTAGGTGTCTATGAACGCGTATTGACCTGGAGAATCATAATAGCAGGTCAGTTTTAGCATTTAGTGAACCTAGCAAAAAAGCCAAACAAAAAACAAGTGTGGGACTGCACTTTTTTTGCAATTTCACCGCACTTGGAATTTTTTTCCCGTTTTCTAGTAAACGACATGGTAAAACCAATGATGTCGTTCAAAAGTACAACTTGTCCCGCAAAAAATAAGCCCTCACATGGCCATATTGACAAAAAAATAAAAAGTTATGGCTCTGGGAAGGAGGGGAGCGAAAAACGAACACGGAAAAATGGAAAATCCCAAGGTCATGAAGGGGTTAAGCAGATATTGATTACATTACTGTATCTTGAATATATTGTGGTAAACAGCTAAAATGCCAAAACTTGTCAATGTCAAAACATTTCTGGACCTAATCATACTTTTTTCCCCACATATGATAAAAAAATGAATCAAGTTTCATCAGTGTTTTTGATCACAGCTTCATCTAAGTTTCAGAAGAGTACAATCAGAATTTGGTTTCGACAGTTTTTCTCAGATGAGAAAAAAAAAGTTTCTTCAGTTTTTCCTATCAACCAGTCCGTGACAACCGGAAAGTACACTCATGGATTTCTGATTTTTTGAAAGAACCATAGACTTGGCAATACTGAGCCAAGAAAAGAAAAGAAATAAACCAGCTCACCCGTGATGCATTAGTTGAGCTTCGGGAGCACGAACCCTCTGTGTCCAAACATGTAAAGTCCAAAAGAAGAAAAATGTCCAGCTCCACCAAATCCGTGAAGATAAAATTGCTTTATTCACAAACTTGTAATATAGAGGGTACAAACTTCAGCACAAACCATGTGGGTGTGAATCTCAACGCGTTTCTGGAGACTAAGCTCCCTTAATCATGACATTCCAAATAACCCATGTATCCCACTTAAATACCCCTAGACCTGTGAATACACCTGTAGAATAAGTAATTAATACTACTGATGTGGGGTGTGAGATATATCACACAAAATACTTAATAAGTAACATTTCCCACATGTCTTCTTTACATCAGCACAATTTTGGAACCAACATTTTTTTTGTTAGGGAGTTATAAGGGAGCACTGTTTTACTTTTTCAAGGCAGAATTGACTGGAATTGAGATCGGACGCCATGTCGCGTTTGGAGAGCCCCTGATGTGCCTAAACTGTGGAAATCCCCCAATTCTAACTGAAACCCTAACCCAAACACACCCCTAACCCCAATCCTATCCACACCCCTAACTCCAACACACCCCTATCCCTAATCCAAACCATAACCCTAACCACACCCCTAACCCTAATCCCAACCGTAAAAGTAATCCAAACCCTAACTTTAGCCCCAACCCTAACTTTAGCCCCAACCCTAACTGTAGCCCCAACCCTAACCCCAATGGGAAAATGGAAATAAATAAATTTTTTTAAATTTTATTATTTTTCCCTAAATAAGGGGGTGATGAAGGGGGGTTTGATTTACTTTTATAGCGGGTTTTTCAGCGGCTTTTTATGATTAGCAGCCGTCACACACTAAAAGACACTTTTTATTGCAAAAAATAGGTTTTTGAGTCTCCACATTTTGAGAACTATAATTTTTCCATATTTTGGTCCACAGAGTCATGTGAGGTCTTGTTTTTTTGCGGGACGAGTTGACGTTTTTATTGGTACCATTTTCGGGCACGTGACATTTTTTGATCGCTTTTTATTCCGATTTTTGTGAGGCAGAATGACCAACAAGAAACAGCTATTCATGAATTTCTTTGGGGGGGGGGGGGGGGCGGCGCTTACACCGTTCCACGTTTGGAAAAATTGATAAAGCAGTCTTATTCTTCAGGTCAGAACGATTACAGTGATACCTCATTTATATTTTTTTTTATGTTTTGGCGCTTTTATACGATAAAAACTATTTTATATAAAAAATAATTATTTTTGCATCACTTTATTCTGAGGACTATAACTTTTTTATTTTTTCGTTGATAACGCTGTATGGCGGCTCGTTTTTTGAGGGACAAGATGATGTTTTCAGCGGTACCATGGTTATTTATATCCGTCTTTTTGATCACGTGTTATTCCACTTTTTGTTTGGTGGTATGATAATAAAGCGTAGTTTTTTGCCTCGTTTTTTTACGGTGTTCACTGAAGGGGTTAACTAGTGGGACAGTTTTATAGGTCGGGTCGTTACGGACGCGGCGATACTAAATGTGTACTTTTATTGTTTTTTTATTCAGATAAAGAAATGTATTTATTGGAACAATATATATATATTTTTTTTTCTTTATTTAGGATTTTTTTTCTTTACACATGTAATTTTTTTTTTTTTTTTTTACTTTTTAACATTGCCCCAGGGGGGACATCACAGTAAAGTGACAGATTGCTGATCTGACACTTTGCAATGCACTGTCAGATCAGCGATCTGACAGGCAGTGTAGGGAGGCTTCCCGGCGCCTGCTCTGAGCAAGCGCTTGAAAGCCACCTCCCTGCAGGACCCAGAAGGCCCCCCGTGGCCATTTTGGATCCGGGGTCTGCAGGGAGCAACGCGATCACATTGTATTGCTCCGAGGGTCTCAGGGAAGCAGGCAGGGAGCCCCATCCCTGCGCGATGCTTCCCTGTGCTGCCGGAACGCTGCGATCATCTTTGATCGCAGTGTGCCGGGGGTTAATGTGCCAGGAGCAGTCCTTGACCGCTCCTGGCACATAGTGTCAGATGTCAGCTGCCAGCTGCGATAGTCAGCTGACACCCGGCCGCGATCGGCTGCGCTCCCCCTGTGAGTGCGGCTGATCGCGTCATACGGCCCATACCACCTCGACGGGATAGTACGTCTAATGTCAGAAAGGGGTTAAAAGTCAGATGTTAAAATATTGAAAAGTCCACAACACAGTGCTTTGCATGTTGACTTTTTTTTAAATTTATTTATGTTAACTGTGAGATTTTTTTCCC
Organism: Ranitomeya variabilis; assembly: GCF_051348905.1. NCBI lineage: Eukaryota > Metazoa > Chordata > Amphibia > Anura > Dendrobatidae > Ranitomeya > Ranitomeya variabilis. Next base: position 467,003,268 of record NC_135233.1, read on the forward strand.
CAGATTGCAGCATGCCCTAGATATTTTTTCTTGGTTCCTTATCTGCTTTATTTTAGTTAAAAAAAAAAATAGGCAGGTAAAACACCTGTACAAAATGTTAAAAAATGAAGTCACCGTAACTGCTTGTAAAAAGACACCACTAAAACGACTGAAAAGCAACAAAGTGCTTTTAGATTAAAAATAGTGAAAAATTGTGAGAAGAAATCCATATCTAGCAGCAATCACTTAAAGGGAATGTGTCATCAAAAAATTACCTACTGTTTAATCCCTTAACATCCCATGACTGATATATCCGACATTGAATGCCTCCCCCTGTTTGGTGCGGGCTCTGGCGATGATCTGATTAGCTGTCTTGTGCCCCTAACAGCCGAGGGTGGAATAGCAATCCACCCCCGGCTGTTAACATTTTAATGCCACTGTCAAACTTTGACAGCGGCATGAGACCCCTGTTAGCTATCAGTGCCGCCCAACAATCGGCGCTCATAGCAAGTGAGCATTTCAGCCACTTAGAGCAGGGCTGCAGCCCTGCTCTATGTAGCACAAGCAATCGGATGATTGCAGCTTCCAGTCTCCCATGGAGACTATTGAAGCATGTAAAAAAAAAATGTTTTTAAAAATATTAAAAAAATAAAATATAAAAGTTCATATTACCCCCATTCAAAATAAAACAATAAAAAATCAAATATACACATTTGGTATCACCATGCTCAGAATCGCCCGATCAATACATAAAAAGAATTAATCCAATTGGTAAATGGCACAGCGAGAAAAAAAAACATCAAAACGCCAGAATTACGTTTTTTTGGTTGCTGCAACATTGCAATAAAATGGAATAATGGGCGATCAAAAGATAGTATACACACCAAAATGGCATCAATAAAAATGTCAGATCGCGAGCAAAATAATAAGCACTCACCTGGCCCCAGATCCCGAAAAATGGAGACGCTACACATCTCTGAAAGTGGCAACTTATATATATATATATATATATATATATATATATATATATATATATATATATATATATATATATATATATATATATATATATATATATATATATATATATATATATATATACACACACACACACGCAAACTTTGGATTTTTTTCACCACTTAAATAAAAAAAAATCAAACCTAGATATGTTTGGTGTCTGTGAACTCGTAATGACCTGGAGAATCATAACAACAGGTCAGTTTTAGCATTTAGCGAACATGGTTAAAAAAGAAATTTGTGGAACTGCTCTTTTTTTTTTTTTTTTTTTTTTTTAAAGCTCCACTGCATTTGGATTTTTTTTACCGTTTGCCAGTAGACAATATGGTAAAATCAATGGAGCCATTCAAAAGTACAACTCGTGCTGCAAAAAACAAGCCCCTCACATGGCCATGGGAAGAAGGGGAGCAAAAAATGGAAACGCAAAAACGGAAATACTCCTGGTTCTTAAGTGGTTAGAGAAGAATGTCAATTGCTAAAAAAAACTGAATTATAATATAACAATTTCTTAGCTCCACTGATTATGGCACTCTTCTCTTTTGTGCTGCGTTGCTCTATTGCAAAGATATTCGTATTTTTTTCTTCTGGAGCTCAGTGTGTGAAAGCTCAGGGCGTTTCTTCAGAGTCTTCTCTGGGGGTGGGAACGTTCACTCCTCCCTCCTAAATGGTGCCAATCACAGCTCGGCTGTCTCAGACTGCTAGATCAGATGCGGACATGTGATTGATTGAGTTTGAGAGGGAGGGGTGAAAGCACTTTCACTCAGAGAAGACTCTAAAGAAACACCCAGTTGCACTACAAGCAGAGCATTCACACACTGCGCTCCAAAAGAAACAAACAAATATCTTTACCATGGAGCGACACAGCGCAAAACAGAAGAGAGCATCAGAATCAGGGGAACTCAGGGATTTTACAAGATATTTAACTCTTATTAACAAGTGATGAGTCCTCTTAGCTTTGTATAGTATTTTTTTAATATTTTTTTTTTCCATATCACTGTCTATATAACAGAAAAAAAACAGATTTTGACATTTTTACATTAGCTACTAGACCATGTGCCCATCAGGAAGTTAGGCCTAGTTGCCGTGTGAAAAATACAAGATTTTTTTTTTATTTATTTATTTTTTTTTACATACTGTAGATATGGTATAAAAAGAAGTTTGAAAAATTCTTTTAAACATGAAAAATAATTTAAAGAACCGTTCATTTAACAAATGCAGTAAAACTTAATAACTGTCGTAGGAGCGCTGGAAATGAGACCAAAACAAGGATTTTAGTGTTAAACCACAACGTGTTTCAACAGTTAAACAGTCTTCATCAGGTAAAAATTTCTACCCGATGACGGTTTAACCATTGAAACGCGTTGTGGTTTAACACTAAAATCCTTGTTTTGGTCTCATTTCCAGCGCTCCTAGGACCGTTATTAATTTTTACTGCATTTTGCATCCTCCTAGAAGGTTAACTGCTGGAGCTGCGGTGGACCTTTTGCCTTCAATTTTAACTGTGACCCTCACAGCGCTCCTCAGTGACCGCTTTCTTTTCCATTGAAGTTCATTTACCAATGACATTCCTTTTAAATGCGTATCCCTGCTTTATATAAATATATCAGAATAAATGTTGGAAGCCTCCACTTATATATTGAGGATATGCCATAAATGTGAGAATAACCTTTTGAAAAATCAGTGTGATGGCTTCTCCATCCTTTCTCTCTTAGAAAAGGATGTTCATTTCAAGAATTATATACAATTTATCTTTGATCCATTATAAATAATTCACTAATGGTTAAAAAAAAAGAAACATGATCTTTCAAAGTGCCCATTTAGGAATAGATCCAAAAAGCTATAAATTACAAAATCAGCTAAATGTCACTTAAATTCAGCTAATGGTTCCTATAAATCAGTCAGATGGTGGATATAATCAAGCAGAACTGTTTAAGTATACAGTCTATGCATTTAGGAACACAAGTCAGCATCTGAAACGTATAGGAAACCCTCCGAATCATTTGTACCTGAATTGCATTGGTATTGCAAGGGGAGTTCAGCGAAGAAACATTTTTTACAGCAAATAGTAATGGGGGCAAATTAATTTCTGCATTTTTGTCATTTCTCAACAGAGAATTTTATGGTCAGTCACTTTCCAGCTGCTACGAACAAAACATTGTGAGAATTAAAAGTGAAAAGTTCATTATGGATCAAAAGATGCTTTTTTTGGTCTGATTTTAAGATTCTGATTTTTTTCAGGAAAGTTCTTGACAAAAAAAAACCTCTGTGTTACTTAGCAGAGAAATATACAATTTCCTTGTATTTTCAGGCCATGCAGTAATAAGCGGACCTGCAGAAGTCTGCATACAAAGTGATGCTGTGGGGCGAGATGTACACCCTCCCATTCTGCTAGCAGAGGCAGCTTTGCCTCAGGAGCCTAAAAGAAGCACAGTGACTTAGGGCTGGCCAGATCCAGCAAGCAAACAGCTTGCGCTATGTAATTAAAAATCCCTCCGTTCTGGAGACTGGCGAGGATTTTTTAATAAGAGGTAAATTGTAATGTTGCCAGTTTTTAAAACCATTTTCCAATTTTACCCATTGAAGGTAAAGAGGATTTTTCACCAATTTTTTATGTTGAACTGAGCACACAGTGCAATAGTGACTGCAAAGCCGATTAAAAAAAAAATCGTAAGAATATGACACCTAATCAGTTATCTTGTGTTATCGCAAGCAGATGAAAAAGGAAGACCTGCACTAAAAGTACAAATGACGATAAGAAATTAGATTTAATAGCGACTTGTATTTACTTGGAAAAAAAAGTCAGAAAGGGGAGTATTAGGGTATGCGCACACGTTGCGCAGTGCACATGCTGCGGAAAAAAACCGTGCGGAAACGTAGCGTTTATTCCGCAGCATGTCAATTCTTTGTGTGGATTCCGCAGCGGTTTACACCTGCTCCATAATAGGAATCCGCAGGTGTAAAACCGCAGGTGGAATCCGCACAAAATCTGCCAAAACCTGCGGATTTACCAAAATCAGTCTGGAAAAATCCACAGAGTAATCCGCAATGTGTGCACGTGGCCTCAAAGAGAAACTGTCAAGTTCAGAAACACTATTTACAGCAAATATAGTGGTGATGGGCAGGTAAATAGCATTTAAGCCCTGTGTAACCGGCTTACTGGAGCAGCCTCTGCAGGGAGAAAATGAAGTTATTTCCTCCCTGCTGCCGTTCGCTACCAGTCATTGGAGTAGTGCAGGAACCGGTTACAGTCAGCCATCACTATACCGTTAGCGTGGTGTAATCACTCCCTTGCACTTTGACAGCCTGCTACGGTAACCCAACTACACAGGATTTAATTACCATTTATCTACAGGTAATAGATGACATGATAAGTTCCCATTAAAGAAGAGGAGCACTGTATTTACACGTAGTGTAAATTCTGCGGGGTTTTTCCTACTCCTTTTTATCCAAATTTTTCCTGCAGGTTTCTACACCATAATACGAAATAATCTTCTCTGATTATTCCGTTTCAGATTTCAATCAGCGTTTTAAGTGTAGAATCAAGCTTTTTGTGTACTAAAAAAAAGAAAGAGCAATTTTTTTACATGGGTTTTCAATGCGCCAATGAAAAATGCGCCAAACAACGCACAGTTCAGCAACGCACAAAGGCCTCGCGTTTTCATATAATCACATCCACTTTGCTTGGATGGTTAAATATTTTAGAATAAGCATCAAAAGACAAATATATTTTCATGCAGTAGTAATGTTCATGTTAGTAGATACATAATCGCATGTGTCCTAAATATGTATGCATATACACTCACTGGCCACTTTATTAGGTACACCTGTCCAACTTCTTGTTAACACTTAATTTCTAATCAGCCAATCACATGGCGGCAACTCAGTGCATTTAGGCATGTAGACATGGTCAAGACAATCTCCTGCAGTTCAAACCGAGCATCAGTATGGGAAAGAAAGGTGATTTGAGTGCCTTTGAACGTGGCATGGTTGTTGGTGCCAGAAGGGCTGGTCTGAGTATTTCAGAAACTGCTGATCTACTGGGATTTTCACGCACAACCATCTCTAGGGTTTACAGAGAATGGTCCGAAAAAGAAAAAAAATTCAGTGAGCGGCAGTTCTGTGGGCGGAAATGCCTTGTTGATGCCAGAGGTCAGAGGAGAATGGGCAGACTGGTTCGAGCTGATAGAAAGGCAACAGTGACTCAAATCGCCACCCGTTACAACCAAGGTAGGCCTAAGAGCATCTCTGAACGCACAGTGCGTCGAACTTTGAGGCAGATGGGCTACAGCAGCAGAAGACCACACCGGATACCACTCCTTTCAGCTAAGAACAGGAAACTGAGGCTACAATTTGTACAAGCTCATCGAAATTGGACAGTAGAAGATTGGAAAAACGTTGCTTGGTCTGATGAGTCTCGATTTCTGCTGCGACATTCGGATGGTAGGGTCAGAATTTGGCGTAAACAACATGAAAGCATGGATCCTTCCTGCCTTGTATGGAGCATCTTTGGGATGTGCAGCCGACAAATCTGCGGCAACTGTGTGATGCCATCATGTCAATATGGACCAAAATCTCTGAGGAATGCTTCCAGCACCTTGTTGAATCTATGCCACGAAGAATTGAGGCAGTTCTGAAGGCAAAAGGGGGTCCAACCCGTTACTAGCATGGTGTACCTAATAAAGTGGCCGGTGAGTGTATGTACTGAACCAGAGATACAAAAGACCCTCGGTAAGAAATTCACGAATTGGATGGTTAAATGCAGATGCAAATGCAACAGGAAAAATGCATTATTTACACAGTGGGCGCAATGTTCAAACCCACCCTTGTGGTTGGAGATTGGCGTTTTGCAGGTACTAGCTATGAACTGCTAGATGAGGACACAAGTGATATATGTTGTTTCTCAAACTTATGTGTTTATTTTCCAAGACAGTTTTCCACCAAGTCGTACCCGTTGTTCTGTATCCTGGGCCATGAGAAAATAGAATTAGATTTACCGGTAATTCGGTTTCTAGGAACCTTCCACGACAGTCACCTTGGAGGATGTCTCCCCGCCCTAATGGGGGACAGGAACACAAAGAGGTTAAATAACCTTCCCCTTCCTGCTAACTTCAGTGTTTTTTCTGGCCATAGTAGCGTGAGTAGTTACCACTAAAGTGCAGGAATCATCCAGAGAAATATCAGATAGGGAGGGAAATTAGTGCTGTCGTGGAAGGTTCCTAGAAACTGAATTACCGGTAAGTCTAATTCTATTTTCTCTAGTCACCTTCCACGCCAGTCACCTTGGAGATATACCAACGTTAATTTCTTTAGGGAGGGACCACAGCCTGTAGAACACATCTGCCAAAGGTCAGATCCCTGTCGAAATTCAGCCTGTAATGTCTGGTGAAGGTATGAAGAGAAGACCATGTGGCAGCTCTGCATATCTGTTCTGATGAGGTGTTTCCTCTTGCTGCCCATGACGTGGAAACCGACCGGGTAGAATGGGCCTTCAGAGAGATCGGCGGAGGGAGATCTTTGGCCGAATATGCAAGGCAGATGGCTTGTTTTATCCAGCCTGCAATTGTGCTTTTAGCCACCGCCTTCCCTTTATTTTGTCCTGAGAATTGGATAAAAAGATTCTGGTCGACCCTCCAAGAACTGGACTGCTCCAGGTAATGGAGAACTACCCTGCGGACATCCAGGGTATGGAAGTTTTCCTTCTTCTCGTTGGAAGGGTTTGGACAAAATGAGGGCAAAACCACATGCTGACCCCTATGAAAATCTGAAACGACCTTGGGCATAAAGGCAGGGTCTAGTCGTAGATTATGCTGTCAGAATTTATGGACAGAAAGGGTTCTTGAATTGACAAGGCCTGCAATTCTCCTACGCCCCTAGCTGTGATAATAGCGACTAGGAACACCGTTTTAAGTGTTAGGATTTTAAGGGGTAGGGAAACCAAGGGCTCAAAGGGTGGTTGAGTTAGTACTCAATAGTCTAAGTTTAGATCCCAAGGAGGGATCCGACTAGGGAGACTAGGACGTAGTCTACTAGCTGAAGTTATGAATCGCTTAATCCAGCGGTGGCCAGCTAGATCCTGGTCAAAAAAGGAACTGAGGGCCAATACCTGAACTTTCAGAGTACTCGGGGAGAGCCCAAGATCTAAACCCTTCTGAAGAAGTCTAAGATTTGAGAGATGTTGGGGTGGAAGGGATCCGGGACACTGGGAAGACACCAGGAAGAGAATTTCTTCCATACTTTGTTATAGATGGCATTAGTCACTGGTTTCCTACTCTTTTGGAGAGTTTGGATAACCCTATCAGAGAGACCTCTGGCTTTTAGAATGTTGGTTTCAGTAGCCAGGCAGCTAGATTCAATTTTTTGAGATCCGGATAAAGGAGGGGACCTTGCAAGAGGAGATTGGATCTTTGAGGAAGAATGGGACCTTCCTTGGTCATTCCCCTCAAGGTGCTGTACCAGCTCCGTCCTGGCCACAATGGTGCAATCAGGATTGTTGTGACTGTCTGACCGGATTTTCTGCAGTGTCTTTGACAACATCGGAATTGGCGGAAAGGCGTAAGCCAAGTTGAAGGTCCATGGATGAATGAGAGCATCCATTCCCAGAGCACCCTGCACGGGGCTGAGGGAGAAATATGTTTCTGATTTTGCGTTTTGGGAATTCGCAAACAAGTCGACCTCCGAGGTTCCCCATCTTGAGGTTAGGGATAGGAAAACCTCCTGATTCAGGCACCATTCTCCAGGATGTATGTCTTTCCTGCTGAGGAAGTCAACTTTGGTGTTGTCTAAACCCTTCAGATGAACCGCGGAGATTGAAAGGAGGTGTTTCTCCGCCCAGAGAAATATCCAAGCTGCCACTAGTTTCAGACTGGTATACTCTGTGCCCCCCTGGTGGCGAAGATAAGCCACAGTCACGTTGTCGGAGTAGACATGAATATGATGGCCTTGGATTAGAGGTGAGGCAGCTAGCAGCGCTTCCTCTACTGCCTTTAGTGCCCTCAGATTGAAGGATCTGGAACTTATGTCTGTGGGCCATAGGCCCTGAAAATGTTTGATCCACCATGGCACCCCAACCTCTTCGACTGGCATCTGTGTGGAGCACTTTCAGAGGGAGCTGATCCCAGCTTACCCCTCGCCGAAGGTTTCGGCCTTTTAGCCACCACGACAGGGCTGATTTCACATGTCCGGGAAGAGGGATTCTTTTGGACAGGGTGTTCTGATACCTCCGAGAATGTAAGAGAATGTGAGTCTCTTACATTTTAGTCCGAATTGTATCGTATGAAGGATCCACTGGTTAGTGGATATGGACCGCCATTGGGTGAGAAACCGTGAGAGACGGTCCCCGACCGATGAGTCACTGTTTATCCTGAGTCTGTTGCTGCTGAGGCACGAGGATGTCCCTGCCTCTACCCCCTTTTGTGTAGCTCCAACTACACATTTTTCCTTTTTCCCTGAAATCCATCTGAGAGGACTGGTCCTGGGGGGGAATGAAAAAAATGCTTTCTTGTAACTTTTTGTTCAGGAAGCGATTTCTTCCTATCAGAAGCCTTATCCAGGATATCATCCAGTATTGGCCCGAACACATGGTGACCCTGAAAGGGGATGGCGCAGAGTTTTGTCTTAGCGGTAATATCGCCTCCCCAAGATTTCAGCCAAAGAGCTCTCCTGGCTGAACTTGAGAGGACTAGGGACTGTGCGGCCACATGAACGGATTCTCCCGAAGCATCTGCTAAGAATCCCGAAGCCTTTTGTAGAAGGGGAAAGGAATCCTGGATTTCCGGTCTGGAAGTACCCTGGGAGAGATGATCCTCTAATTTGCGAAGCCAGAGAACCAGGGCCCTGGCGACGCAAGTAGAAGCAATATTTGCCTTAAGAAAATTCGTAGAGGACTCCCAGGATTTCTTTAGGTGACTCTCAATCTTTCGATCCATTGGATCTTTTGAGAAGAGTCCTCAAATGGGAGGGACTTTTTTTGGTGACTTTAGAGACCTGAACGTCCACTTTGGGAATCTCTCAAATAGAATTTTCACCCTCCAAGGGAAACCGTTTTTTTTAAATCTGAAGGGACACTAAGGCCCTTCTCTGGGGAAGCCCACTCTTGGAGAATGAGATTTTGAACATTCTCGTGTATAGGGAACCCTTTTTTAGAGAAAAAAAAAAAATTGAGTTCCAGCTCCTTAAAATAGAAAATGTATTGATATCCAAAATATTAAAAGCGATACATACAGGTGGATTGTCTCCCTCCGGTGGGTGCCCCTGAGCGTGAGGGACTACTAGGCAATGCGTTTCGATCAAACGATCTTTCTCAAAGCCATAAATTAGTCTGGCTGTGTTGCTCTAAATAGAGAGATTCGCCCAACCAGATTCCCGGAATATGTCACATGACAATTCTTCAGGTCCTAATATAAAATCATTAATACATATAAATGCATAATAAAATATACAATACATGATAAAACATTCACTTCTTATTCAACAATAATGGAAGAAATGATCGGAAAGATATGATAACATCAAAAAAGAACATAGATCTAAATGTGGGGAAGAAGCCCTATATATGTTTCCAATATAGTCCTCAATTCACCAAGATCAAGGATATTATCTATAGATATTTGCCTATCCTTTATGAGGATCACCAATTATGTGATATATTAAAATCAGGCATTAATGTGGTGTCTAGAAGAGCACCGACTATAGGTAACCAAATAGCCCCTAGTATGCTTCGATCAAATATAACCAAGAGTAAAAAAAAACATGGTTAAATTATCCTGTTTTTTTTAAATGTGGCACAAATAATTGTAGCACCTGTAAGCATGCTTTTGTAGCTAAAATGTTCCACAATGCGGAGGAAACAATCAAATTTGATATAAAACAATATATTAACTGTAATTCCACCAATATAGTATATAAAATCAACTGCACAGATTGCAATTTGTCCTATGTGGGTTGTACAATGAGGAAACTTAAGACACGCATCCGGGAGCACTTATATGATATAAATAACTTACAGGGTGGAAACAGAAATATGTCGGCGGCTTCCAGACACTTTGTTACTCACCATGCCCGGAGTACTGCAAGCTTCCAAATCCAGGGAATAGAACAGGTTAATATGCCTCCTCGCGGTGGGGACGCCAGGAGGCGTCTCCTTACGCGAGAGGCATATTGGATATTTCACCTCAATACCCGATCCCCGATGGGACTTAATAAACGCAATGAAACTATGCTGCATTATTGTTGAATAAGAAGTGAATGTTTTATCATGTATTGTATATTTTATTATGCATTTATATGTACTAATTTTTTTTAAATTCGTTTATTTTCAAACATAAATAAAGTATAGCATACATATTTGTCCTCGTCATTAGTCTGCATGGTTACATTTACAAAGGATAATAAGGACAGCACATACATATGCCAATTATTTCACAGAGGAAAAACTTATGTGTACAATTATAAAACAATCAAACACAAAGTTATAAACATAAAACTCTTTAACTATAACCAAACCAAGCCTCTGAAACTATTAAGCCACCATTTAACGATAGTAAACAATATTTCCCTCCCTCCGCTGCGTAGTGCTTGTAGAACAAGAGTCAAACAAACCATGTCCTTGTCTATTAGTCATGTCATAAGGTGAGATGAGAGGTGTTCCATCTATCCCAGATTTTGTTGAACTTACCCGGGCAACCCCTGTTTTGATAAAGAGTGCGCTCATATGTGACAACTGTATTCACCAACTCGATCCAGGATCTAATGGAGGGGGGTGAACTCCCCATCCACCGCAGAGCCAACAACTTCCGTGCCAAAAATAAAGTTTCACGTAGAAAGATCCCCGCATAATGGTCCCAAGCCTCCTCGTCCCATACTCCAAACAGACAGACTAAAGGCTCCATAGGAACCGGGATTGACAGTACAGAAGTTAACAATGACGTCACCTCTCCCCAATATCGAAGAACAATGGGACACTGCCATATCAGATGTACAAAGTCAGCGCCTGGTGAGTGGCAACGCAAACAGTCTGATGTCGAGTATCGACCCATCCGAAAGAGTCTCAGTGGGGTCAGATACGACTGGTGGATTATATACAGCTGGGTCATCCTGTTATTAACTGACGGAGAGACTTTGAGGGGGGAGTCTAAAATATTCTCCCATTCCTCGTTCTGCATATTAGTGATGAGCCCTTCCCATTTGCCAGTCACCGAGTCCATAACAGAATTCGCTCCCACCGATAGCAAATATGTGTACAAAGAGGAAACAAGGCCCTGAGGTCCCTGTGACAAGAATACCTATCAGGGGCAAAGATGAAATGTTACGGTTTGTTCCCACATTCCTGACAAATGACTGAATGGCAGATCTGAGTTGTAGGTATCGGAAAAATTGAGATCTTGGAAGATCATATTTAACCTGTAGCTGTTCAAAGGATCTAAAGACCCCCTGATCATATAAATCACCCATCGACAGGACCCCATGGGAAACCCAAAAGCCTGCAGACGGGTGACCCACCAACACAGGGAAATAATCATTATCCCATAGAGGCATCTCAGCCACAATGTCCCCAAATCCAATGACCTTTTTAATTTTCTTCCAAGTGGATCGCGCCAATCGTATCATGGGCAGCAATCGGGGGGCATTTACTTTTCCTGATTCTAGAAGGCCCAGTGGACATTTAGTGCCAGCAGAACTAACTAGGTGGCTTTCAGAATTAGGGAGATAATTATGAGGCATCCATTTACAAAGTGCTTTGGTCTGCCCCGCCAAGTAGTATAAAAAAAAAATCTGGTAATGCCGCTCCTCCTCCCTGCTTAGGTCTTTGCAAAGTCGTCAATTTAAGTTTGGGTCTACTTTTCCCCCACACGAATGAAGTAACATAAGAATTTAAGTTAGTGAAAAAGAATTTTGGCACGGTTACTGCGCTATGCTGAAGACAATAGTTGAATTTAGGGAGCAAGATCATTTTTATGAGATTAATACGGCCTGTTACAGACAGTGGAAGTTTACTCCAGGACGTGAATTTCGATTTGGCATATTCTAGCAGGGGGAGGACATTGAGTTGCAGATCTGATTCGCTACACCGGGACATATAAATACCCAAATATTTAAATTCAGACACTACAGGTAACGGAGAAAGAGCATCAAGATTAGACATTGGGGATTGGGACAGAGGTAGTAGGGCAGACTTATCCCAATTGATACATAGGCCTGAGAACCCACTAAATTTGTCTATGGTATCTATTACCTTTGGCAACGTTTTTTCTACCTCATCCATGAATACTATCATGTCATCAGCATATAGACCAATGATATCGGTACGGTCCGCTATTTTGATACCATCAATATCGGGGGCAGAACGTAGACGAATAGCTAATGCCTCTATCGCTAGAGCAAACAAGGCTGGGGAGAGGGGACACCCCTGACGGGTTCCCCTATGCAGTGAAATTGACTCAGACATGGAGCCATTTACGATTATGCGGGCTTTAGGTTTCACGTACAATACACCAACCCAATGTAGAAATTTTTCCCCAAAGCCATACCTCTGCAGACAAGCAGACAAGAAGGGCCACTCGAGAGAGTCGAACGCCTTAGCCGCATCCAGCGACGCCAGCGCCCAACTGTTATCTGGTAATAAAGAGCTATATTGGATCACTGATTGAACCCGTCTAATGTTTATAGATGTACTCTTACCAGGCATAAAGCCTGTTTGGTCTGGATGTATAATATCTAATATGATGGAGTTCAGCCTGGTCGCCAGTATCTTAGTAAAGATCTTATAGTCCACATTTACCAGCGATATGGGACGATAGGAACCGCACTCCAAAGGATCTTTCCCCTCCTTCTTGAGTACAATGATATGTGCCTCATAAAAAGTATCAGGTAGACATCCACCCTCCCAAATCTCTTTAAATACCTTCAGTAAAAGCGGAGCCAGTATTTCCCGGTACCTCCTATATAGCTCTACCGGGAAGCCATCCGGTCCAGGGGCCTTCCCAGAAGCCACATCTGTTATAGCTTGCTCCACTTCCTCCAGAGTAAACTCAGCGTCCATAAAGGCCTGCTGGGTGGGGCTCAGCGTGGGGAATGCTATATCAGATAAATAACTTAGACAATCAGAAACGTTAAAACTACTCTTAGACTCATACAATCCTTTATAGTAATTATAAAAACATTGAAGAATTCCCTCAGTAGTGGAATTTAATGAATCATCTGGTGAGCGAATTTGTATTATCATATTGGATGCGTTGTGTTGACGCACCAAATAGGCCAAAAATTTTCCCGCCTGATTCCCCATTTCAAAATACGATTGTCGCGTGAAAAAGAGTTTACGCTTAGATTTAGTGTCCAAGTGTTGGGTATATAGTCTTTGTAGAGTCAGCCACTCAATCCTATTATTATTAGTCTGATCGGCCGTATATGCGGCCTCAGCCTTTCTCAGTCGTTGTTCAACCTCATCGTCCTCCCTTGACGTTTTCTTTTTGATATAAGAGATTGTAGACGATAGACAGCCTCTTAAATATGCCTTAAGTGCATCCCGAAATAAATTAATATTTTGAAGGTCTGAATGGGATTGGATGTAACAGTTCAACTGATCAACCGTCCTATCATCTGAATTTAATAGTTTGAGCCAGAAGGGATTTAACTTCCATATTCTACCATTATTCATCTTCCCAAACACGAGTTTAAGTATAATTGGGCTGTGGTCCGAGATTCCCCTATTACCATGTTCCACATTATCCACCCACTGCACTAAATTGCTGGATCCAAAAATATAGTCTATACGTGAGAGAGAGCGTTTAGTGGATGAGTGACAGGTATATCCCCTCTCCTCTTGATGGCGCACCCTCCACAGGTCCACCCAGCCGCTGTTTTCTATGAACAGTGCCAGCTGAGTCGGGGTCGAAGAAGGGGGGGAAGGGCAGGGGACCCCCAGGAGATCCATCTCCCAATCTCACTCTATCGAGATCACTGTCCATAATTAGATTGAGGTCACCCATACAAATAACATGTGCGTCTGGGTAATTTAACACAAAGCTCATTGCCATCTTAAGTATAGAGGTACTGGCCGGAGGAGGGTTGTAAATACACAATATGACATATTCGCGGGAATCAATTAATGCATGGACAAAAACAAAACGCCCCTCCAGGTCCCGTCGAGTCGTCTGGGCCTCCCATCTGACATCTCTATGTACTAACAATGACACCCCTCTCGAATAGCTAGTGTGAAATGCGTGAGCATGCCATTGTACCCAAGGCTTCTGTACATATTTGGCCGTGTCTCTGGTCAGATGTGTCTCCACCAGGCCCACAATATGGGGATGGTACCGCCTTATCTGAGAAAACACCTTAATTTTCTTTCGGGGTGATTTAATACCCCGTATGTTCCATGTCATACATATTAGTTCAGACCCCATATCCACTCATTAAAGACATGATATGCATCGACAATAATAATAAGAGTCCACATACTACGCATAGAAGGTTATAACAATATCGAAGGTGGCTTTTAACTAGATACCTACTGAGGCTAGTTAAATTTAACAAAGAAAAGAAAAAAAAAACAACAACTTAACAAGAACTGGATAATCCAGGAGCTTAATTCAACGCTCCCATCCTCAAGTAAACCTGGGGATACCCCCGCTGATTCCAGCGTCCGGTATTACTGGTGTACTAAACGCTCATTGGGAGAGCTCCAATTCAACAGTTGAATAGTTGTAGATCAGCTTAGAATCTATCAGGGATCTGCTCCATTAGATTTCCCACGAGAGCGCAGCCAGTCCGCCGCCTCTGACGGGTCAGTGAAGAATAGGGAGGAGCCATTGCTGACAACCCGCAAACGCGCCGGGTATATCATGGAATAAATAATGTTCTTATCCCTAAGTTGCCTCTTGACATCTACGAATCTTGCCCGCTGCTTCTGAAGCTCAGCAGAGAAGTCTGGAAATATTGAGATTGTAGCACCGTCGAGCTTGATGGGACTCTTTTGTCGTGCCAACCGCAGGATAGTATCTCTGTCTTTGCAATTGAGGATACGTGCCAGAAAAGGTCTGGGTGGAGCTCCAGGAGGATGAGGTTTGGTGGGAACTCTATGGGCTCTTTCCACTGAGAACATTGGGGAGAACGTGTCTCCCAACGAGGACTTGAGCCAGTCCTCCAAGAATTTTTCAGGCTGCTGGCCTTCCACATGTTCTGGCAGACCTATGATGCGGATGTTATTGCGACGCATTCTGTTTTCTAAATCATCAGCCTTTTGCTTCCAGGCATTCGTGGAACCAGCAACTTTTGCCAATTTTGCCTCCATAGGTTTAATGGTGTCTTCTACCTGAGATACCCTTGTCTCCACTTCCGTCATACGTCCCTTCATAGCTTGCATGTCTTGTCTTAGACGTCCCACCTCAGTGTGCACATCCTCTATCTGCTCAGAAAGGGACGTTCTAGTCAGGGATATAGCCTGCATTAATTGTGCAGATGCCTGCGCAAGAGTCAGTTCATCTTGTTCAACCTCATCAGTACTATCAGGACGGTTTTTCCCCCGCTGGGCTTGTGAGGAGCTATTTCTAAGAGATCTTGTATTATCTTGGGCATCACTCCTAGCAAACTCTTTAAGTTTGTCAGCTGCAGATGTACTCTTTATGCGCTGCATGATTGACCAGTGAGTGACGCAGCAGGGCAGTCCAAATCAGAGTCACAACAATGTCTAGAAGCCACACCAGAGCTATTGTATATAGTATGCGATGCTGCTGTGAGCCTCTATGATCAGGAGGCGCGCTGATGTATTATCAGGAGATGTACGTTAGAAATGAACGGCAGTCCCTGCAATAGAGAAAGTTCCAAGTAGTGGCAAGAACGGTTAAGGGGGGGCTGGAGGTCTCCAACTAAAAGTACAGCCGGCTGGATTATTATTTATGGGGAGAACGTGGGGCTCAATCTTCCAGAGCTCACACCACGTTGTCCCTGAGTCTATGAGAACCAGATATGGGCTGCTCAGCCGCGCTGCGGTAATGAGAAGCTGCGCTGCCCCCTCTGCTGCAGAGGCACGCGCCTCAGTAATGGCCGCCGCACACAGCCGCCCCCGTCACCTGTACAGCCTCCTCTTCTCTCCCGTCGGATCAGGGTCCTGCAGCTCTCACCTGCAGGCGTCCGCTGCCCTCTGAAAGCCGAGGAGAATCTCTAGCTGCCGTTATCTGCAGCGCCGTGCCCTGTGTCACAGGATTTCCCGCCGGAAAGATGGCCGCCGCCACATGCAGGGCTCACCGCGCCGCCGGGCTCTCTCCCTCACCAACGCTCTCCAGCCGTCACTTCAGCCCTCACCAATGGCCAGCCGCCTCTGTGCCTCCAGGAGTCTCAGCAACGGTGAGGTATGTGCCAATCTAGGGGGTCCAACGGACCAAATGGTAGCAGGATACCGAGGAGCTCTCCCAGAACACGTCTTCCCTCACTTACTCCATAGCCACGCCCCCATTTATATGTATTAATGATTTTATATTAGGAAGAATTGTCATGTGACCTATTCCGGGAATCTGGTTGGGCGAATCTCTCTATTTAGAGCAACACAGCCAGACTAATTTATGGCTTTGAGAAAGATCGTTTGATCGAAACGCGTTGCCTAGTAGTCCCTCACGCTCAGGGGCACCCACCGGAGGGAGACAATCCACCTGTATGTATCGCTTTTAATATTTTGGATATCAATAAATTTTCTATTTTAAGGAGCTGGAACTCAAATTTTTTTTTTCTCTGATGATCAACTCGTTTTCCTGCAACGGAGTTCCGTGCACCTGCGGTGGTTACTGGTGAGCTGGCTACTAACTTGAACCCTTTTTTAGGCTTGGGCCTCAGACCCCCAAACATTACATCCTGTACGGAATGTTTTTCCTCTACTTCCTCAACCCCCATGGTGCTCCTTACTATGGAGACTAGCTCATCCATATCTTCAGAGGAAAAGTAGTACTTTTTCCCATCTGCTTTAGGGGTGGATGTGGAGCCCTCGTTCTCCCAATCATCTCCTGACTCAGAAGAATGGACCTCACCTGAGTCAGTATCAGTATTAACTAGGGCTATCTTCCTCTTTTTTTTGGGGGGGGATGCGATACTTGAGGTTGGGAGAAGGCCGCCATGGAGGATTGTACCTCCTGTTTAATCAGGCTTTTTATGCTGTCCAGGAGGGAGGGCTGTTCAGCACATATTATGTCATCCGTACAGGGTTGACATAGGGTCTTCTTATAGGCGGAGGGTAACTGGGAGCCACAAACACACTTGCGGCTAGGTTTATTCTTTGGGGCCGAGACCTTCTCTCCCTAAAAGAGAGAGGTATACTAAGTAACCCTTCAAACATGTCAGAACAGTAAAGGGACCAGCCCAGCTACTCACGGCAGGAGGGTGAACGCTGGGATCTGCAGATGAAGCAGAGGGTTTTTCGCCATCCATGGTCAGCTGTATGCAGTCACAGAGAGACAGGGGGACAGCGCTTACCTGGAGGCTCAGACCAGGATATATAGGTACTGAGGTCCCCAGCGATATTGTGTGCTCCTCCCCCTTTGGTCGATAGGGAGGCTTGAACGACCCTATCCGGTCAGCGATTCCCCCCGGTGGCCACCGACCTCGTGGAACGCCAGGCAAAGCGTGCGTTCCAGTGCAGAGCCCCAGGCCGCGAACCAGAAGTACAATGATGTCACATCCGGCCGCGTGAACCCGGAACTCCACACAGACGCTGGAGAGGGAGGACGCCGGGGAGCTCAGCGAGGACCCCGGCAGCACGTCACCGCCCCGCTTTGTCCCTGACAGAGCGCATGTAACCTGCACATAACTATCAATAAAGGTTTCTCAAAGACATATACCAGGAAGTATGAAAAATGTCAGAGGAAAATTAAAATCCATAAGACATCACTAGGGAAGAGACTGATCCACCCCTCCCCCCCCACACTGAATATATGGGGAAAAGGGAAATTTACCTATAACTGGAAGAGCTGACACTTTAACCTCCTTTTCAAGTGGCATTAATTACAGCTAGGGAGAGAAACTAATGAAAACAACATTTGAAGCAGAGACATCCTGCCTTGGACAGGTGATTAAAACAGTATATCTGCTGGGGAAAAGACAGTAAGCTTTGAGATCTGTTTACGCAGGGGAGAAGTGAAGAGTCTGCCTTTGATCCAAGGAAAGATGCATCTTGGGTTTAAAGGTTTTTTTTTTTTTTAGTGTTCCAAAAGCTGTCTCTCTATTGCCCAGATATGAATATTTGGGTTTTGTATCGATCCGATATTTGAGATATATTTTAGTTGTCATAGCAAAGGGATGGATGTGACACATTCACTCACATCGCCGTGGGGCTAGATCACCAACTTAATAACGGCCATGTTTGATCTCTATGTAACAGTAAAATCATAAGAAATATGATGTCAATATCTAGTTGAGGATGTCATAACATTTTAACAGTCCCAGCACATCCCACAATTCTGCCCCCACATCAGCTCAATTAGGGGAGTGGGCTTAACTTTGCGCTAGTAAAAAAACATTATTTGGGTCAGGGTCATTTCTCAGTCCTTGGAAGTCATAAGCTCACTGCCATTTCTGTCCATTTTCCCAGTTGGAGTGGTTCCCTCCGCTAAGCTCGGAGCCAATTTCCATGAACAGGTTTAGCAGTTTTCTTTCGTTACATGAAATAAAAAGGAATATTGTATTGTTTGTTCCCATTTTGTATCATCTTTGCATATTTTGTTTTTAATTATAATAAACACTGCCTATTTTTCTGGATTAAATATATAAAAAACAGCTTTGGTCCTCTTGCTCCATAAACCGCACCTCTGAAGTCATACTCTACCTGTAATGGGTGTCCAATCAGCCTGTATAGACAATTGGTGGCGCAGCTAATAGTTCTTTTGTTACTGCAGAGCTGACTGATTGTACCAGGGTGTATATACATATATTCCATTTGTTTGAATCAGCGGTATATGTACTATACACTCACTGCGAGTTCCTCAATAACCGACCTAGTAATGGAAGCAGCCGCGGTCTCCATTACTTGTCAGCCAATTGTGTAATTGGCCCAACGATTGGAGGCAGCAGAGTTGTGTTCCCTTGACAACTGGTGGCAATGGCGGGATCTGTGTGACCCCCGGCTGTGTATCCGTGACAAAACAGATAAGCTTCATTTAAAACATGACATACAAGGAAGGGGGAAAAAACGCAGCATCAAAAACGAGAAAAACGAAATGAGAAAAAAATTGCAAGTAATCAAATTTACATAATAGCTGCAGAAAATCTGCAAAATCAAAAACTTACCAAAAGCTCATTGTGGGAATGTAGTCTAAGGCCATGTTCACACGTTTTGTATTTTGTCAGTAGCACAATTGCAATCTGATGGAAGCTCAGACTCTGGATTGTTAGGAATGAGAATTGCTGATCTTGAAGACATCATGATTGCATTCATTTTTCTTCTGCAAATACTAGAGTGTTGGCAGGAAAAAATGCTGCGTAATATAAGCCCTTTATGTTTGTTCCCCATTTATTTGAATAGGTGAAAAATGCTGCAAAAAATGCTGAAAGAATAGAGATGCTGCAGATTAGAATCTGCCTCACATCTGCAAGGAAAAAATAATCAACATGTGCATAAGATTTCAGAAATCTCATTTACTTTGCTGGCACTGTAAAATGCTGCGTTTTTGGCTTTGGAAAAAAGGCATTAAAAACGCAACATCTGTACATACCCCTTTATAGCCTTCTATACGCCTCTATTGGCAAGAAAATAAAATCAAATAGTACTCGCCCTTCCTGGGTCCATCTTTGGCTCTCTAACACTGCTCTCTTCTGTTTTGGCTGCAGCGGTGTTGTCACAAGTACAGTGCACATCACCACTGCAGCCAATCACCGAGCTTAGCAGGTACATTGGCAGAGGTTAAACTCGGTGATGTGTGCTCTCAACACGACATTACTGCAGCCAATACATAGGGTTCGAAGCAGTGGTGGAGAGCCCACACTGGACCCAGCAAAGGGAAGTACCATCAAATGTTAGATTAAATACTGGCTAATGTAAGCTCAAAGTCCATAAGTGGAAACCCCCTTTAAATCAAATCACAATCAGATCAAAGTATGAAGACTAGTGATGAGCGCAAGTGTTCGTTACTCGAATTTGCCTAGGGTGCTCAAGTGACATGTTCGAGAACCTGTAGCTGTAAGACAGCCACAAAACATGTGGGATTGACGTTTGTCAGGCAATCCCTTGCATGTTTTGTTGCTAACAGCCGAGGGGACTCGAACAGGTCACTCAAGCAGATTATCGTGATACCCTGTGCATACCCAAAAACCCTAGGCAAACACAAATAACGAGCACTTGTGCTCACCACTAATACTCATCCTCCACATTATTTTCTTTTAGAATGTCTGAGTTATTAAACCGACTGCAGGAGAATCTCAGTTGCTGTTAATGGCCTGATATGATAATTTATGGAAGGAGAAATTAATTAAAGTTTATTGATAAAAATATATGGCGGATTAAAGAGAAAAATCATTACAATAATAGATGTGGATGTGCTAAGGGACAGAGTTCAAGAACTTAAAATTAAATCCAATAACTATGAAGACAATACATTGTAACAAATTAAAAGCATATACAGTGTTCTATATCGCAGATCCTCATTAATAAATTAACGAAAATTAAGTTGTAAATCGTTCTGCATTTAGTGTCAAAATGGAAAATCTAACGTTCTGTCTATAAGTTACCTGCATATCCGTAATGTTGGCTTCTGTTGGTGTTTTACATTCGGGATAGAACGATGTTCTCCAGGGTCGTAACATTCAAATTTCAACAAGAAAAGTGACCTTTATTTCATACTTTTGCTACTTTTCTGATATTAAAACCTAAAGTCTTTGTAAGTCCAAAGCAGAAAAATAATTTGGATGAATCTGCAATAAAAGGTAAAACTACTCCTGCTCCTCACCGAGCTTTCTGATGGATCACTTGTCAAGTGTGTTTACATGGCTGTATATCAGTCTGAGCTTTAGCAGTAAAGGTAGCTTTAGGAAAGTAATAAAATGCATGAGAATAGATTTTGCTGCAAAATGGTTCCAGATCTGCTCTAGTTTTAAAGGGATTTCCTGGTGCCAATTTTTTTCAGAATGACATTATGACCCTACTCACACCTGCCAAGATGCCTTCACAATTAGTAGATGTTGTGCATGTGTCTCGTTGACAAACCTTGGTAGATGTCTGGGGTTGTAATGACAGGTTGCCTCCGATTCAGACTAAGGCTAGGTTCACATTGCGTTAGGGCAATCTGTTTAGCGCATACGCTAGAGGATTGCGCTAACGCAATGTCCCAAAAGGGATCGCGTTTGGCGATCCCGCTAGCGCAGATGCCCGATCTGCGCCAACGAGGAACGGACCTCGGACGCTGCAAGCAGCGTTCGAGGTCCGTTCGAAAATAACGGGACATCGCTAGCGCATGCCAAAAATGGCATGCGTCAGCGATGCGTTAGCGACCCGTTAGCACATTGCGGTCAATGGGTTCGCTAACGGACCCGTTACATAGCGTTAATTGCGACAATTGCGCCATGTAACGGAGTCCGCTAGCAGACACCCATTAACGCAATGTGAACCTAGCCTAACGCTTCTTTCACAGTTCCGTAGGTACGGGACCGTCACGAAGCGTTGGCTCGACGTACCGACGGAAGTGTTTACTTTCACACTTCTGTCTGCATTGCCGAGCAGGAAGGATTGTGAGAGCTATATTTCCTGCTGGGCATGCGCAGTCTGAAACACTGGATGCGACGTACAGAAAAAACGTTCCCTTGAAAGTTTTTCTGTGACGACGGGCAGCCAAAACCCAAAGCATCCAGTGCACGACGGACGCGACCTGTGGCCATATGTCGCGATCCGTCGGCAATACAAATCTATGGGAAAATGCAGGATCCTGCACTTTCAAAAATCGACGGATTGCGACGTAAGGCTGGTTTCATACTTGCGTTTTGATCTGCAGCGTTTTAGCGCTAAAAAACGCATGCGTTTTTTTTCTATACTTAACATTAAAAAAGCATGCGTTTTTTAGCATGCGTTTTGACGCGTTTTCGGCAACACATGCGTTTTTTGACACGTGCGTTTAGTTGCAGAAATGCAACCTGTAGTAATTTCTAGCGACGTTTTTTTGCCGCAAAAAAACGCATGCGTTTATTTGCGGCAAAAAAATGTATTGCTGTCTATGTAAACGCATGCGTTTTTAAGCACATGCATTTGCTTGCGTTAAAAACGCATGCGTTTTTATAGAAAAACACAAGAAAACACAAGAAAAAACAAGAAAACCCTAACCACAAGAAAAAACAAGAAAACCCTAACCACAAGAAAAAACAAGAAAACCCTAACCCTAGGGTTACTAGGGATCCTAACCCTAAGGTTAGGATCCCTAGTAACCCTAGGGATCCTAACCCTAACCCTTAGGGTTAGGATCCTAACCCTTAGGGTTAGGATCCCCAGGGTTAGGGTTAGGATCCCTAGGGTTACTAGGGATCCTAACCCTAACCCTAGCTATTTCTGTTTATAGTGGGTTTTCTAGTTGATTTTGATAATTGGCAGCTGTCACACACTTCTCAGCATGCGTTTAAAAAACGCAAACGCAGGAAAAAACTCATGTAAACGCGGCAAAACGCCGCTTTTTTCTGCATGCAAATACGCATGCGTCTAAAAACGCAGCGTTTAAACGCGTTTACATGCGTTTTTTCACCACATGCGGTTTTTTTTTTTAAACGCTGCAGATAAAAACGCAAGTGTGAAACCAGCCTAAGCAGAAAGACGGAAGTGTGAAAGAAGCCTTAATTCGCACGGTATAATCCCTTTTATAGAGGTGTTTCACTACTATATTGATGAGCTATACTTACACCAGCATATAGTCCCCAATTCAAAAGAACTGGGCCAATTAGTAAAGGTACCGTCACATTAAGCGACGCTGCAGCGATAGCGACAACGATGCCGATCGCTGCAGCGTCGCTGTTTGATCGCTGGAGAGCTGTCACACAGACCGCTCTCCAGCGACCAACGATGCCGAGGTCCCCGGGTAACCAGGGTAAACATCGGGTTGCTAAGCGCAGGGCCGCGCTTAGTAACCGGATGTTTACCCTGGTTACCAGCGTAAAAGTAAAAAAAACAAACAGTACATGCTCACCTGCGCGTCTCCCAGCGTCTGCTTCCTAACACTGACTGAGCTCCAGCCCTAACAGCACAGCGGTGACGTCACCGCTGTGCTTTCACTTTCACTTTAGGGCCGGATCTCAGTCAGAGCAGGAAGCAGACGCTGGGAGACGCGCAGGTGAGCATGTACTGTTTGTTGTTTTTACTTTTACGCTGGTAACCAGGGTAAACATCGGGTTACTAAGCGCGGCCCTGCGCTTAGTAACCCGATGTTTACCCTGGTTACCAGTGTAAAACATCGCTGGTATCGTTGCTTTTGGTGTCAAACACAACGATACACGGCGATCGGACGACCAAATAAAGTTCTGGACTTTATTCAGCGACCAGCGACATCACAGCAGGATCCTGATCGCTGCTGCGTGTCAAACTAAACGATATCGCTAGCGAGGACGCTGCAACGTCACGGATCGCTAGCGATATCGTTTAGTGTGACGGTACCTTAAGAGTTTGATCAGTGTGATCCAATTTTCTTGGATAAGGAGAAGATAGATAAAAAATGTCTCCATTTTCTCCACTGTGTCAGTCCATGGAAATTGGACCACAGTCAGATTGCATTTCCAGAGACTCTACTTGCTTGGAAGAGTATGATCCAAATATCGGGTCAAACTCGGACATGCTGAGATTTTTCCCTGGACCGCCACTGTCCAAAGAAAGAAAAAAAAAATCAGACATGCGCCCGGTCCCATAACATTGGTCTAAGTGCAATCTAATGTTTTGTTGGACCGTACTGTGACCGAATAGTCGTTTGCATAATAACAGATCAGTGGGGGTCTGGGCACTAACACTCCAACCAATCAGCCTTTAAAAGCAGCAGCAGAGGCTTGATTTAAACCGGTTCTGAGCTAAACAGCGTTGTTTGGTCAACGTTTTAGTAGCCACTGATGGGTACTGCAGATTAGCTCTATTGGACTAGAAGCTAATCTGCAATACCAGGCAATGGCTGCTAAGCAGTTGATAGACCAATGCTAGATGTTCAGCTCCGCAAAAGTTTACATCCAGCCACCAGTGGAACGGATAAATGAAGGTGCCAGCAGGTGTCCAACCCCTACCGATCTAATTGACTTATCCTAAGGATAGCTCATCAATATCAAAGTAGTGACACATCCCTTTAGCCCATTCCTATTTAATATATACAGATGTTTCATGTCCTGAGGTCTTCACATTGGAAAATTTCCCCTTTACTCCTCTCAAACATCTGGATGGATCACTGAACGCGCTAATAGAGCACAGATGTCTGGGTACATCGGTTCTAGATTGGACTAGACTGCTACGTAATCTCTCGACCTAAGCATGACAGCTTAAAAAAAAAAGAAAATCATATTATATGAAGCGGTCAAGCTCGGGAGGGGAGATCCGCAGCCAGTCTGAGCATTTTGGTCCAATCTCATACCAATTTGCAAAGGTGTCTGAATGTGCCCTTGCAGCGCCCCAGAGCCCTGGTCGTTGCAGTACTGTGGCTCCGCCACTAAGGGGAGCTGTGGTACGTCTGATGGCACTGAAGGAGTTCATCTGATCAGGTATCACAGACACCAATACATTTCACCGCCGGGCCTCCAGGGGGAGCTAAGGGTTCTATTCATTAGGCCACTCCTCACACACTGGTAAAACTGGGGGTCAGGCAGGAAGTTAGAACAGAAAGCTGACTGGGTTGGAACCAGGCAACACCTTGTGGCAGAGGGTGTTGTGGGGGAAGATACAGTAGGGTCTCTGTCAGGGGTGGGATCCTGGCAGAGGCTTGGCAACTTGAGCGAACGAAACGGGACCGTGCCTGCTCAGGATAGCGGCGGTGCCCAAGGAAGGATCAGAAGCGAGATAGATTGTGCTGAGTGAGAAACGAGATCAAAGCAATAAGGCGAACACCAGTAGGAGTCGTGCTGTAAGACCGAAGCAACATCCTACTGAGGCGCACAACCGGTGGCCGGAACGCCGAGGGAGTATCACAATATTCAGCTTCAAGCAATACTCTAAACAGCGGCAGGACAGTCAGTCTAAGGCGGGCTGTCTCACTCAAATCACCTATGCAGTCTTGGGGGGCAACTTGTGGAGAGGGGCGACTCTAGGGTCCCGGAAGAGCTCCGAGCCTACCCGTCAAACGGGTGCCGTCCCAACCGTAACATCAGGGAGGGACGGAGGATTAGCAGAACATCATCTAATCGAGTTGTGAGGGAACTTAAGAAACAGACACAACAGTTGTGGGGACTTTCCGTAAGCACAGCAGGGAAGGACCGCAACACATAGCGCTAGAAGGAAGGCACAGATTTCCACCTGCTAAGAGAACTCTGGAGGTGCCATTGGACCGGCCGGACTTGCGCAGCCTGGTTATCCGGATTCCAGACTGAGGACCCAGAGATCTTCAGTAAAGAGGTAAAGAGACTGCAACTTGGTGTCCTCGTTATTTACTGCACCGCACCACTATCATCATCATCCATTTACACCGATCCCTTCCATTTTACTGTGCGCCCCTCGGCAGGGTCACGGACCGGGGCCTAGCCACCGTGACAACCCCAGAGCAGAGACTCAGAGGCCCGGTACCGGGTACCCCTCGGCCCTGCGGCAGTGGGGGCACTACACCCTTAGGTCGAGATGTCTGTGCTGTGGAAAAGTCCTAAAATTACATGTGGTGACATTTTCAGGGGACAGCATGGTATACATAGGAGCAGACCATTTTTTTCTCTCTCTCAAAGATTGAGAAAACCTGTGCCACCACTCTCCCCCCAGACTCTGGGACCTTGATTTCCAAATGAAATGCAAAATTTACTTTCATCTGAAAACACCTTGGACCACTGAGCAAAAGTCCAGTTCTTTTTCTCCTTGGTCCAGGTAAGACGCTTCTGGTGTTGTCTATTGGTCATGAGCTGCCTGACACAAGGAATGCGACACTTGTAGCCCATGTCCTGGATATGTCTTTGTGTGGCGGCTCTTGGAGCAATGACTCCAGCAGCAGTCCACTCCTTGTGAATCTCCCCAAAATTTTTGAATGGCCTTTTCTTAATCCTTTCAAGGCTGCGGTTATCCCGGTTGCTTGTGCACCTTTTTCTACCTCACTTTTTCCTTCCACTCAACTTACCATTAATATGCTTGGATACACTCTGTGAACAGGCAGCTTTTTAGCAAAGACCTTTTGTGGCTTACCCTCCTTGTGGAGTGTGTCAATGACTGCCTTCTGGACATCTGTCAAGTCAGCAGTCTTCCCCATGATTGTGGAAACTACCAAAACAGACTAAGGGACCTTTTTAAACGCTTAGGAAGCCTTTGCAGGTGTTTTTTTGTTCATTCTAATTTACTGAGGTAATGACTTTTGGGTTTTCATTGACTGTAAGCCATAATCATCAACAGGAAAAAACACTTGAAATAGATCCCTCTGTTTGTAATGACTCTGTATGAGTTTAACGTTTTGTATGGAAGAACTGAAATTAGTTTTTTGATGATATTCTAATATTGTGAGTAGCGCCTGTAGGTGAGGGATCACAGGATACTCAGGACCCCAGTTCTAGTGATCATAACATTTGACAGATCTAGTTTGAGGGGAAATACCGTTAATTTCATACGACGTGGATGAGGGTATCTTAAAATGATTTCCACATGTCTGATCTTTTATTCTACTAGACATGGAAAAGAAGAACTCTTGTCTGAAACACCTGGTAGTGACTTCTAATTAAACAGACATATTACACTAAAAATGTTGCATTTCACCTCTGGCAACACTTAGACATTTTGAATTAATTCCATCTACTGCTTTTTCTCCTCTATTTTCCCAAAGAGGTTGTTTCCTATGTTGGGGTCATACAACTAGAATGTCAAGTCAGCAAAGGTCCAGCTGTAATACCCCCAACAATCTCTACAACAATGTAGTGCAGTGCCACGTCACTTAACATTTTTCCAAGTGTTAGCATGGAAGGCCGTTCTACAACCCCTGGCAAAAATTATGGAATCACCGGCTTTGGAGGATGTTCATTCAGTTGTTTAATTTTGTAGAAAAAAAAAAAAAAAGCAGATCACAGACATGACACAAAACTAAAGTCATTTCAAATGGCGACTTTCTGGCTTTAAAAAACACTAAGAAATCAAGAACAAAAAGTGTGGTAGTCAGTAATGGTTACTTTTTTTTAACCAAGTATAGGGGAAAAATTATGGAATCACTCAATTCTGAGGAAAAAATTATGTAATAACCCTGTAAATTTTCATACCCAAACATAACACCTGCATCAAATTAGATCTGCTAGTTAGTCTGCATCTGAAAAGGAGTGATCACTCCTTGGAGAGCTGTTGCACCAAGTGGACTGACATGAATCATGGCTCCAACATGAGAGATGTCAATTGAAACAAAGAGGATTATCAAACTCTTAAAAGAGGGTAAATCATCACGCAATGTTGCAAAAGATGTTGGTTGTTCACAGTCAGCTGTGTCTAATATCTGCATTTAACAACCTTCCCATGTGGTTTGTATTTGGTCCAAACGTACTGGTAGACCAAGGAAGACATCAAAGCGTCAAGACTGGAACCTTAAAGCAATATGTCTCCAAAACAGGAAAAGCACAACAAAATGAATGAATGGGTGGAAACTTGAGTCAACGTCTGTGACCAAACTGTAAGAAACCGCATAAAGGAAATGGGATTTACATACAGAAAAGCTAAACGAAAGCCATCATTAACACCTAAACAGAAAAAAAACAAGGTTACAATGGGCTAAGGAAAAGCAATCATGGACTGTGGATGACTGGATGAAAGTCATTCAGTGATGAATCACGAATCTGCATTGGGCAAGGTGATGATGCTGGAACTCTTGTTTAGTGCCGTTCCAATGAGATTTATAAAGATGACTGCCTGAAGAGAACATGCAAATTTCCAGTCATTGATGATATGGGGCTGCATGTCAGGTAAAGGCACTGGGGAGATGGCTATCATTACATCTTCAATAAATGCACAAGTTTATGTTGATATTTTGGACACTTTTCTTATCCCATCAATTGAAAGGATGTTTGGGGATGATGAAATAATTTTTCAAGATGATAATGCATCCTGCCGTAGA
Organism: Ranitomeya variabilis; assembly: GCF_051348905.1. Taxonomy (NCBI): domain Eukaryota; kingdom Metazoa; phylum Chordata; class Amphibia; order Anura; family Dendrobatidae; genus Ranitomeya; species Ranitomeya variabilis. Next base: position 467,031,452 of record NC_135233.1, read on the forward strand.
GCAAAAACTGTGAAACCATTCCTTGAAAAAAGACACATAAGGTCAATGTCATGGCCTGCAAATAGTCCGGATCTCAATCCAATTGAAAATCTTTGGTGGAAGTTGAAGAAAATGGTCCATGACAAGGCTCCAACCTGCAAAGCTGATCTGGCAACAGCAATCAGAGAAGGTTGGAGCCAGATTGATGAAGAGTAGGGTTGAGCGACCTTGACCTTTTTAGGGTCGAGTCATGTTTTGCGAAACCCGACTTTTTGAAAAGTCGAGTCGGGCGAAGTCGGCCGATTACTGCGAAAAGTCGAGGATCGGCCGGAACACGAAACCCTATGCACGTCAATGGGTTTTTTTTTAATTTTCTCTCTCTCGCTCTCTCTCCTCCGTCCCATATTCCCCTCCGTCCCAGCACAGAAAATCTCGTGTTACACATTGCAAATCCCTACTGCGCACAAGCGATAAAATGATGATAGCCGTGCACGCCCCTAACCCCTATGTCATCACTCTGCCCACACTCCTTCATTGGCTGAAAAAATGGCGCTAAACGCGTCATACGAAACGCGACTTTGGCGCCAAGATCGCGTACCGCATGGCCGACCCCACACAGGGATCGGGTCGGGTTTCATGAGACGCCGACTTTGACAAAAGTCGGCAACTTAGGAAAATGAACGATCCGTTTCGCTCAACCCTAATGAAGAGCTCTGTGTGACACTCATTAAGTCCATGCCTCAGAGACTGCAAGCTGTTATAAAAGCCAGAGGTGGTGCAACAAAATACTAGTGATGTCTTGGAGTGTTTTTTTTTGTTTATTTTTCATGACTCCATAATTTTTCCCCTATGCTTGGTTAAAAAAAAGCATTAAGCTACTTACTGGTAGCGGCATTTTTCGGAGGCCCATGACAGCACTACGAGAGAGGGGATCCGCCCTTCAGGAACAGGAAACCTACAGATACAAAAGGGCGGCACCTCTCCCTATGCATCCTATGCATCAGCTGTATTTCAAAGCCTGAGAGGACTACCGCGGTTAGTGGCACACAATCATACAATATATACAGTTTAAACCAAAAAATATTTTATTACAATGTAGCTAGACACCACACGAGATCTATATATCTCAAATACATATATACAGTTTCAGGAAGTGCAACCCCCACGTGAATAGGGAGGGAACTAAGGGTGCTGTCATGGGCCTCAGAAAAATGCCGCTACCAGTAAGTAGCTTAATGCTGTATTCAGACTCCCATGACAGCACTACGAGAGATTTACAGAGATGTAAGCTACCTTAGGGAGGGACTACAGTTTGCAGCACCCTTAACCCGAAGGTGAGATCAGAAGAGTACCCCAAATCCAACCGATAGTGCTTAAAAAAGGTGGAAGGGGATGACCATGTGGCCGCCTTACATATCTGTTCCACTGATACTCAAGATCTTTCCGCCCAAGATGATGCCATGGCCCGGGTGGAATATGCCTTCAGATTCTGCAGAGCCGGCCCCCAACCTGCTGTATAAGCCAGAGAGATAAACTCCCTAATCCACTTAGCTAGTGAATACTTTGATACTCTACACCCTTTCTTCGGACCTTGGAAGGAAAGAAGCAGTGCATTATCTTTCTTCCAACTATCGGTGACTGAGATATACTGCAAAAGAGATCTCCTAAGTCTACGTTCACATTTGCGGTCTGCGCCGCGTCGTCGCCGCATGCGTCATGCGCCCCTATATTTAACATGGGGGCGCATGGACATGCGTTGCACTTGCGTTTTGCGACGCATGCGTCACTGCGGCGCACGCGTCCGGGCGCAGAGGACGCAGCAAGTTGCATTTTTGCTGCGTCCAAAATCAACCAAAAAAAGGACGCATGCGTCGCAAAACGCAGCGTTTTGCTGCGTTTTTGTTTGCGTTGTGCGTTGCGTCGCCGACGCTGCGGCGCACAACGCAAATGTGAACGTAGCCTAACATCTAACGTATGAAGTTCATGCTCTTTAGGATTAGAAGGATTAGGAATAAAGGCTGGCAACACTATCTCCTGTGATCTATGAAATCGTGTCGCTACCTTCGGTAGGTATGCTGGATCCGGTTTAAGGACCACTCTGTCTGGTAAGAATTCCATGTATGGAGGAAGTCTAGAAAGCGCCTGGATATCCCCTATCCTGCGAGCTGAGGTTATGGCAACTACAAAAGCTGTCTTAAGGGTCAACATTTTAATTGAGGCATCCTGTAGAGGTTCAAAGGTGGGTTTTGTTAAAGATGACAGAACTAAATTTAGGTCCCACGGAACCGTTCTGTCTTTATGTATTGGTCTAGATCTATTAACCGCTTTAATAAAGCTCGCTGTCCAATAGTTGTTAGCTATATTACAGGAGAATAGGGCACCCAGGGCTGAAACCTTCACTCTTAGGGTACTAGTAGAGAGCTTTAACTCAAACCCCTTCTGCAGAAACTCTAAAATCTGATGTATCGGCACCCCTTCTTGGATATTAAATTTTGAACAGGTCAAGAACTTCCTCCAGGTCCTAGAGTAGATTCTCGTAGTTATTTGCTTTCTACTCTTTAGGAGCGTTTCTACCAAGTTTGGAGAAAAACCTCTATCTACCAACAGTGACCGTTCAAACTCCAAGCCGTTAAATGGAGCGATGTCACTTGTGGATGGAAGATTGGCCCCTGAGAAAGTAAGTTCGGGATCTCTGGTAGTACCCAGGGAGCCGACACTGACATTGCCCTGAGCGAGGCAAACCATGTTCTCCTGGGCCAAAAGGGGGCAATAAGGATGACTTTTGCTCGATCTTCCCTGATTTTCCTCACCACTAGAGGTAACAGGTTCAACGGTCAGTGGGAAATCCCATTTTATCAGGAATGCATCCACCGCCAGGGGATTCTCCCTGGGATTTAGAGAGCAAAAATGTTTTACTTTTTTGTTGCTTTTGGTGGCAAACAGATCCACCACTGGCTGACCCCATCTGTGGACAATATGATCGAAAATGTCCTCGTTGAGATACCATTCTCCTTGCTTTAGTATATTTCGGCTGAGGAAATCTGCTGTCATATTTTCTTTTCCCTTGATGTGAAGAGCCGTCAAAGATCGAAAATTTGACTCTGCCATCCGGAACAAGCGATCCGTGACCTGCATTAACGTTTCGGAACGTGTTCCCCCTTGGCGGTTTATATAAGCGACTGCAACTCTGTTGTCCGATAGGATTCTGACGTGCTGGTCCTGCAGATATACGAGGAATTTTTTAACCGCCAATTCAACCGCCAACAACTCTCTTTGATTGGATGAGAATGTTGTGAAGGGTTCCCATTGTCCCTGGACCACCCTTTCTCTCATATAGGCTCCCCACCCTGAAGAGCTGGCATCTGTGGTTATTACCCGGGTAACCTCTATTATCCAGGGAACCCCTACTGATAAATTTTGTTTATCTAGCCACCACTTAAGGGACTCTAATGTTATTGACCCCAATGTTAATTTTTCATTTAAAGTGCCCCATAAAGCTCTGTCATAGAATAAGACTACTTTTTGTAGGGTTCTGGTGTGAAACTGAGCCCATTTAACTGCTGGAATGCATGATGTCACTGAGCCTAGTAGGGACATTGCTTGTCGAAGCGTCATGGAGGGTGTATTAATTGCTCTCGACACTTGATTCTGAATCTGTTCCAATTTCTCTATAGGGAGAAGACACTGCTGTGTTTTTGAATCTAATAGTAACCCCAGGAATTTAGGGGCTGTAATTTAGATTTTTCAAAGTTTATGACCCAACCTAGGTGCTCTAATTTAGTTTTAGTAATTTCCCATTGTGACAGGCAATGATCTACCGAATTTCCCACAATGAGGAAATCATCTAAGTAGGGGATTATAAGGATATTCGATTCTCTTAAAATGCGCCATGACTTCAGCGATTATTTTTGTAAATACCCTAGGGGCAGAAGTTATCCCAAAGGGAAGTGCTCTGAACTGAAACTGTCGAATCGTTCCCCCCATTAACACTGCTACTCTCAGGTATTGCTGGTAATCTGCATGAATAGGTACATGATAGTAGGCATCTTTTAAATCCACTACTATCATAAAACAGTTGTCAAAAGGCATTTTTACTGCTGAATTAATGGATTCCATTTTAAAAGTATGCTTCACCAAAAATTTATTGAGACCTTTAAGATTTATAATAGTTCTATAAGTCTTATCAGGTTTTTGAATCAGGAATAGGGGAGAGTAAAACCCTTTCCCTTCCTGAGAATGCGGAACGTCTACTAGGACGTTTTTAGAGCATAGAGTCATTACTTCCTCTTCTAACGCAGATTGTTCAGCAGGAGATGAGCGCAAGGGCGGTTAACTTAAACTTATTTCGTGGAGTATGAATAAACTCGAGTTTAAGTCCTTGAGATATAGTGTTTTTTATCCAAACACTGTGATTGTCGACCATTCTGCAGAGAAATGTAACAATCTCCCCTCCACGGGAATTGCTAGTCATTGATCCTGTTTTTTTCTCTGTCGAAGAACGACGAAACATGAATCCTGTACCTCGTTTTCGTTTATCATCCCATCTGGATCTATCTAACTGGTGAGGAGGTACGCTTCCTTCCCCGATTGAACTTCCTTTTGTTGAAGGGACGACGATATGAACCAAATAAGTTTGGAAATTTAGTTTTTGTCATCTCCCGCTTTTTCTAATAGTTCATCCAAGGTGGGTCCGAATAAATATTCACCTTTACAAGGGATAGCACAGAGCTTTGCTTTCGCTTGCATATCCCCAGGCCAGCATTTTAACCATAGGGCTCTTCTAGCAGCATTAGAGAGTCCTGCTGCTCAGGCTGCCAGTTTAACGTAATCAAAGGAAGCGTCTGACAAAAAAGCCGCCCCCTCCTGAATTACTGGTAATGCTGCGAGTATAGAGTCTCTAGAGGCTCCCTGTTTTAACTGCTCCTCCAATTGGTCCAACCAGACCATCATTGACCTTGCCGTACAGGTCGACGCCACCGCAGGTCTTAAGGAGCCGGCTGCCATCTCCCAAGTACCTTTTAGGAAGGTGTCCACCTTCCTATCCAGGGGGTCTCTAAGAGTTCCCATATCCTCAAATGGGAGAGAGGATCGCGTCGCCACCTTGGCAATTGCCGCATCCAACTTTCTCCCAATTGTTGACTGCTGGGTCATCAAAAGGATATCTACGCTTCTGCGCTGGCGGTAAAGATCCTTTCTTTTCAGGTTTTTTCCACTCTTTGTTAATAAGCTCCTGTATTTTCTCATTCAGAGGGAAAACTCTATGCCTCCTTTGCTCTGGTCCACTGAACATCATTTGCTCTTTGGACAGCTGAGGCTTGGGCTCCGTTATACCCATAGTGCCTCTGACTGCCTTTATTAATTTATCTACCCTCTCTATGGGTAAACAAAAACGAGCAGCGTCTTCTTCCGAAGAGGATGCTGCTGAATCGTCTGAGATTCCGCTCTTGTCCTTATCCTCAGATGAATCGGATGTCCACTGAGTTTTTTGCTTAGAGCCTCCTGCTTGTGAAACACCGGATTACGTACCGGTAATGCTCTTTTATAGAGCCACGACAGCACCCACTTGAGAGAGGGGATCCGCCCCTAGGAACAGGAAACCCTATGGAGAGATAAAAGGGGCGGTCCCCCTCGCTCCCACAGTTGGGTTACAGAGATTGCGAGGAACCGCCCACCAGTATTAGTAGGCTATTATCATTTTATCTTAAACTACTAATATTTACAAGAACCAATCACCCTTATCCGTGCTCATATGCAAACTAATATATAAGGGAGGGAAGTGAAGGGGTGCTGTCGTGGCTCTATAAAAGAGCATTACCGGTACGTAATCCGGTGTTTTCTCTTCGCCACGACAGCACCCACTTGAGAGACTTTCAGAGATAGTCATTTGGGAGGGATCACAGTGTTAAGAACTGATCTACCAAAAGACAGGTCAGATGAAGAAGATAAATCCAATCTATAGTGATTATAGAATGTAGTGGGAGAAGTCCAAGTTGCGGCCTTACATATCAGTTCTATTGGAACTTCTGCTCGCTCGGCCCAGGATGATGCTATCGCCCGAGTGGAGTGTGCTTTTACAGTCTCAGGCGGGTTCTCCCCTTTGGATGAATAGGCCAGACATATTGCATCCCGAATCCACCGAGATAAAGTGCCCTTCGTGATTCCATCTCCTTTTCTATGGCCCTGGAAGGAAATAAAGAGAGCCCTGCTCTTCCTCCAGGCGCTAGTTCTATCTAAATAGGCTAATATGGCCCTCCTCACATCTAATGTGTGGTATTTTTGTTCTTCCTGATTCGTAGGGTTATCATAGAAGGAGGGAAGAAAAATTTCTTGTGATCTATGAAATTTAGTGCATACTTTGGGTAAGTAGGAAGGGTCTGTTTTTAGGACAATTCTGTCTGGAAATATAGACATAAACGGTGGATCTATCGATAATGCCTGTATGTCGCTTACTCTTCTAGCTGATACCAAAGCAACAAGAAGAGCTGTCTTGATGGAAACATGTTTTATGTGAGCTGAATGTAGTGGCTCAAAGGGGTGGTCTGTTAGAGCTTCAAGGACTAAATTAACATCCCAAGGTGGTATATGGGGAATTTGGACTGTCTCTGATCTTTGGCAAGCTGCGATAAACCTGGCTACCCACTTGTTACCTGCAATATCATGAGCATATAAAGCACCAAGCGCAGAAATGTGTACTTTTAAGGTACTGACTGCCAGACCTAAATCGCGCCCTTTTTGAAGAAATTCTAGGACCATAGGGATCTGAATCTCGTTTGATAGTGCTGTTGGGTAGAGGTTTAAGAATTTTTTCCACACTCACATAAATGGATGTGGTAGATTTTTTCCTACTTAGTAGCAGAGTGTCAATTACTTTGTTAGAAAATCCTCTCATTTTTAGCAGCCGCCTCTCAAATGCCAGGCAGTCAACCGCAGACCCTTCACCTGAGGGTGGTTGAAGGGGCCTTGGGAGAGCAGATCCTGATCCTCCGGAAGGATCCACGGGTCTGAAATTGACATAATCTCAGTCAGGAGAACCATGGCCTCTTGGGCCAAAATGGAGCTATTAAGATCACATGAGCTCTGTCCTCCCTTATCTTCCTGATCACCGTTGGAAGAAGTATTAGTGGGGGAAAGGCATATGCTTTCTGGAATGTCCATGGGACTTGCAGAGCATCGAAGATATCTGGATTGTCGGATCGGAACAATGAAGCGAACCTTTTGACTTGTCTGTTGTGTCTCGTCGCAAAAAGGTCTCTCTCGGGAGTACCCCATTTTTTGATTATCATTAAAAAGATACGACGGCTGAGAACCCACTCTCCTTGGCGGAGAGTGTGGCGGCTGAGGAAATCCGCTTTTGGATTGTCGACTCCTCTTACATGCAGTGCTGATAAGGATAGGAGGTGCTCCTCTGCTATGGATAGAATGTCGCCGGCTATACACATGAGAGCTTCTGATCTTGTTCCCCCTTGGTGGTTTATGTATGCCACCGCTGTCATGTTGTCTGAAAAGATTCTTGTATGCGTTCCGTGTAACTGCGGAAGAAATTTACATATGGCATGATAGATAGCCTTCAGTTCTTTTTGATTAGAGGAATCATTCGATTCTCTAGGAGACCACAGACCTTGAACTATTTGATCTCCTAAGTGTGCTCCCCAACCACTAGGACTGGCATCGGTAAAGAGTGTTTTTGAAGGTTTAACCACCCAGGGAACCCCACTGGTAAAATGACTCTGGTCTAACCACCAGGTAAGAGAATCTACCACGTCAGATGGTAAAGATAACCGACTATCCAATTGGCCTTGTAACCTCTCTTCTTCCTGTAGAATTTTATATTGTAATTTTCTACTATGGAATTGGGCCCATGGGACAGCTGGGATACATAATGTAAAGGAACCAAGAAGGGACATCCCTTCTCTTAGGGAAATTAGGGGTTTATTAATCACCGATTGTACCTTGTTTATAATTGCTAATTGTTTAGAGTCGGGAAGAAAGCACCTTTGATTTGTAGAATCTAGAATAAGCCCTAGGAATGTTTGTCGAGTTGTGGGGGACAACCTGGATTTCTCCCAGTTTACTAACCACCCCAATTCCTGTAGGGACGAAATTGTATCAAGTACTCGTTGATGGCATTGGGAAAGAGTTGCCCACTATAAGAAGGTCATCTAAATATGGTATTACAAGAGTGTCTTTTAATCTCAAATATGACATTACTTCTGACATTAATTTTGTGAAGACTCTCGGAGCTATCGACAGTCCAAAGGACATTGCTGTATATTGATAATGCCTTATCTGACCTTCCATTATAACTGCCACCCGTAGATATTGCTGATGTTCGATGAAGATTGGTAGATGGTAATACGCATCTTTAAGGTCAAGTACTGCCATAAAGCAATGGGGAAACAGGAGCTTTATAGTTGATCGTATAGACTCCATTTTAAAGGTTTGGTTTTCTAAGAAGACGTTTAGTCTTTTCAGGTTAATTATTGTTCTAAATGATCCGTCTGGTTTTGGAATCAAAAATAGAGGGGAATAAAAACCCCTTCCTTTTTGATGAGAAGGGACTTCCACTAGTACCCCTTTGGACAGGAGATTTATTATTTCCTGTTCCAAGGCCTCTTGTTGTGAATGAGACTTTAAGGAAGTCAATAAGAATGAGTCCGGAGGGACTCGGGCAAATCTTAATTTAAGACCCGTAGATATAAGGCTAGTTGCCCATGGATTGGAAGTCATTGTCAGCCATTGTGAAGTGAAAAAAGACAACCTACCGCCAACGGGTAGATCTGTCCTAACGGGTTTTATCCTCAGGTTTGAATGGACGTTTTCCGAAAAACGCTCCTTTCTGCTTAAAGTCTTTATTAACCCAGCGGTCTTGGTTTTTATAGTCCTTTCTTCTATTAAACGTGGGCTTACGGAACGCTCTCCTGTAGGATGGAAGATAAGTATTATTGGGGAACCCCTTCTTCCTCTCACCCGCTTTAGTTAGTATTTCGTCTAACTTAGTACCAAATAGGTACTCACCCTGGCATGGAAGACCACACAATTTAGACTTCGTTTGGGGATCTCCTTTCCACCCCTTTAGCCATAAGGCTCGACGAGCCGCGTTAGTCAGACCTGCCGATTTGGCAGCTAGCCGTATGGAATCAGCTGAGGAATCCGCCAAAAAGGCTGTAGCTCCTCTAATTAACGGTATGGAAGAGATCAGTCTATCTCGGGAAAGGCCGCTCTTTAATCCTTCTTCTAAATCATTTAACCAGACCAACATGGACCTGGCAGTGCATGTGGCTGATATAGCCGGCCTGAAGGCTCCAGTACAGGATTCCCATGCTCTTTTTAAGAGGGTATCCGCTTTCCGGTCCAGCGGGTCTTGCAAGGAGCCGGAATCTTCTACGGGTAGCAAAGATTTTTTAGAAGTGGAAGCCACTGCTGCATCTACCTTCGGGGCTTTTAACCATATAGAGAAATCTTCGTCATTAAAGGGATAGCGTCTTTTTGACGAAGACGGCAATCCTCTTTGTCCCTGGCTTTCCCACTCCTTTTTTACTACATTTTTAATTGCTGGAATTACAGGGAAAGAAGGTTTTTTCCTCTCTGACAGGCCTGCAAACATCACGTCCTGTGGTGTTTTAGGGATTTTTGTGTCTTCAATACCCATGGTGTTACAAACTGATCTTACTAAATTATCGATACTGTCTGTGGGAAAGCATGTATCCCGCTCATCATCTGAGGAAATGATCCTTTGGGAACCATCCGAATCTTTATCTTCAGTCCCAGAGGACTGCTCAGACCTGGGGGAATTATATTTTTTTCTACCCTCGGGAATTTTTTCCGAGCTTCGGAAGGCCTGTAATTCTTCCCTAATCATACTCCTTATATCTTCCGACCTTACTGAAGACTCCTCACGTAAGGTGGATTCGATGCAAGACTGGCACAACTTCTTTAAATAATTGTCGGGGAGCGGCTGAGAGCATAAAGCACATTGTATGTGTTTGGTTTTCCCCGTTCTTTTTGCCTAAGGAATATAGACAAAGAGGGGGAGTGTAATCAGCCTAAGAGGGTACACACACACACTCACCCAGTGAGGTTGTTGTTACAATACCGGCTGATGAGGAGGAGACGGAGGCACAGATGGAACCGACCGGCCTGATTTCTTGTCTCTGGCGCTTTTGGAAGAAGATGATCTGCGACTGCTGCTTGTTCGGCTACTAGGCGCAATAGCGGTGACTTCGGATGAAGCCATCGCCGGGTCCTGTGGAGATGCCATGATGGACGCTGGAGGATCAGTGCCGGCGTCCTTTTCTAATGGGGGCCATCTTCTTCCTGTCGCACCCGGAAGTGACCGCTACATCCGGGTCGCGGCTATTCAGTATGCGCCTGCGCTCCCACCAGCATCAGCGCAGGCGCCGTCCTCCTCCTGTTTCACCCCGGAAGTTGCGATCTGCTTCCGGGGGATAGTATACCGGACCCACGCTGCCTGCGCACCACGAGGGATGGCGCCGCAGGATCTCCTTACCCCAGCGATTTGGTCCTTGCAGGTCTGCTGGGTGGATCTCCATGAGCCAGGCGACTCCCCGGACCTGGCCTCACAGTACCTGCCAGCAGAGGGGGGAAGCTGCCATAGGACCCCCGACGCTGCTTCCAGCTTCTGGAGCCCTTGCCGTCCCATAAAGGTAAACTGCGCAAGCGGCATCCAGGCTGGGCATCCTCTTCTCCAAGGGTCTCCCGTAGGAACAGGAAACCAACTGTGGGAGCGAGGGGGACCGCCCTTTTTATCTCTCCATAGGGTTTCCTGTTCCTAGGGGCGGATCCCCTCTCTCAAGTGGGTGCTGTCGTGGCGAAGAGAAAAGGTTCTTAATGGACTGTGACCTCCATTCTAACCATTTCCTTCAGACTGGCCGCAATAGAAGAGGATTCTTCCGCTACCTGAGGGGGCATGTAAGGCAGACTAGTCTTATAAGATCTAAATGCCATATCCCCTCCCCCTTTCCAAGACCTCACCGTCTGCTGGATACAGGGGTCACATAGTTTTTTAGGGTGTGAGTCAGGCAAGGGAGCCCCGCAGATGGCACATTCCCTATGCTTCGCTTTACTGACGTTTTTCCTTCCCTGTGCAAAAACATATGAGGGGAGACTAGTCACTGAGTGAACTTTCTCGAAGATCACTTACCAGTGGATGCCCACACCCAGAGAGATACCGAAGTACGAGAGGGATCTTTCTTGGCTGAAACTCCAGACCCCTGTCTGGAGGAGCTTTTGCGGCCAGATCCATCGCTCCTTCTTTCGTGTTCCTTCTCCTTAGGGCTTCTGGGATGCTTCATCCAGCAGCAAAACCTGCTGATCTTCATCAGACCCCATCTTCAGCAATTTGGAGCCAGAAGCAGGGAACACGCAGCTGGAGCTCTATTATATAGCCCCTCCTTCGGTCAGCACACCTTGCTCAGCGCCTGTCCGGATTATCCACCTCCCCCGCAGCTGCAGGGAATTACCCAAGGCCCTGAGGGAGAGCGGCGTGCAATCTCCGGTGGGCGCCGCCATCTTGGAGCTCCTGCTCATGCACAGGAGCCCCGCGACCCGGAAGTAGTCACTGGCTCCGCCTTCCGACGTCACCACAGTTCACAGCGCTTCCTGTCAGCGCTGCAAGCATCGTGGAACGCCAAGGCCAGCCAGCTGTACTCCGGCCGGTGCCACCTAGACGCTGCCGCCCCATCAGAGCCCCACAGCACTCGAGGGAGGGAGGACCCGATATACTTACCGCACGCTGGCTCCGGAGACAGGACACCCCCTGGCGACCGCTCCTTGCTGATTAGGCCACAGCCGTGCAGCCCTGCCAGGACCACATCAGGTACCCCACACCGGCCGAGGTAGGAGACCCCCTCGCTACCTGAATCGGCCGGCTTGGAAATTCCTGTAGAAAGACTTCTGTAGGATCCAGTCCCTTTAGGAACAGGAAACCAACTGATGCATAGGGAGAGGTGCCACCCTTTTGTATCTGTAGGTTTCCTGTTCCTGAAGGGCGGATCCCCTCTCTCGTAGTGCTGTCATGGGAGTCCGAATAAAGTAACCATTACTGACCATCACATTTTTTGTTCTTGATTTCTTTTAGCATTTCTTAAAGCCAGAAAGTTGCCATTTGAAATTACTTTAGTTTTGTGCCATGTCTGTGATCTGCTTTTTTTCTACAAAATTAAACAACTGAATGAACATCCTCCAAGGCCGGTGATTCCATAATTTTTGCCAGGGGTTGTAATAAGGTTTGTGAGAAGTCAAACCTACCACATCCTGTGATCATCACGGCATTGATAGCTTTTGCATTAAACAGGTTGTCTGCAGTAAGAACTTCATTAATGGTTCCCACATTTATTTATCACCATTACAACATATGTACATCTGCATTACAAAGTGAATCACCCAGACCTGGACGACCACAGGATATAGAATAGATGGGGGGTGAAGCACCGTCGCTTGCTGCCATTACTGAAAAGGCGGTCACCATACGCTTACAGAGATATGGGAATTCTGACCACTCTCCACTGACTGGTGCATATCAGGGCCTCATTCAAGATAGTTTAGTTGATATCTCACCCATTGGGACCCCACATCTATTATGACATTTGGATAGGCAGCGTTCCAACGCCAGTCCACAAGAGTCACCAATAGATCATGTTTTCAGGATATCCATAGTGATAATCCCATCACATGTGCAATACTTGAGAAAATCCTTACAAACATTAGCTGTTGGTGACTCTTGATTGGAGTTAGGGAACACTGCTGTATGGAAATGACATAAGTCTACGAAAAGGCAATACCTTTTTAAATTGTTGATTATTCAGGTGGCCCAGGTCTGAAGACCTCCGTCCAAGACCAGAAGCACTCAGCTTATGGGTGAACACACAGAGCATATTGCTGTGTGCTCATACATAAGCAAAGAGTATCTGTCCTTTGGTTTGAGTTTATCAGTACTCCATCTCATCAAGAGGAGCAGAAAACCAGAAATGTTTCACTGCGGCCCAACCAAAACAGGCAATGGATTACAAGTACTGGGGCGAAACTAAAAGTGACCTGGAAAAGCCTGTATAGTTTGATGAATCCTGACTCTTCTTTTGGCATGTGCCATACAAAAAACCTCACAATTGTGGTGAATGTGTAAAGACCTTTCTCCTAGACTGTTCATTAAATCTCTAAACTCAGGCTGAGCACAATGTCATTTATGTGGGTGTTTTTTCCTTTGGGGGTGGGCATTTAATTTGGAGTGTAGTACATGAAGAAATGGAAACGATTTCTGCATGCATTATAAATATTTTTTAACTTGTCATATTCTTCTCTCGACAAATTTCATTTTAGCTACAAAAAAAAAAAAAAAAAAAAAAAAAAAAGGTAGAATTCCTGAAAGTTCTTATTTTTTTTAGAAAAAGTCCTGTAGACCCCAGAAACTTCTATCAGTACTTTTGTAACAAATGTTATAGCGGTCTGCCCTCTGGTGGTGGACTTGTGTACAACCTTTTACTGTACAGCAGAATTACCGTATTTTCCGGCGTACAAGACGACTTTTTAACCCCTGAAAATCTTCTTAAAAGTCGGGGGTCGTCTTGTACGCCGGGAATCGCCTTGTACGCCGGGTGTATATGGTGGGTGGGGGGGGGGGGGGGGGGGGGGGGGGGGAGTGATCCTGATGACGACGAGGGGGCGTCTCACAGGAAAGTGTGTATCCCCCATTACCTTATCATAGCGCTGCAGCGTGGGGTCTCTGTGCTGGGAGCGGCGGCTGCTGTGCTGTGGCGGCTCCTCTTCTGCAGTGTGGGGCCTCTGGTGCTGTGGGGCGGTGGCGTATCTTCATGCAGTCGGGGCTCCTCCGGCATCTCAAAGCCTAGAAGCCCCGCCGGCAACTCCATCGGTGTAATGCGCTGGCCTCCGGGAAAATGGCCGCTGCTTAGATTCAGATCTCGTGTCCCGAGATTTCGGGACGAGATCTGAATCTGAGCATGCACAGCCCCCAGCGGCCGGGCCACCGCATCGCACCTATTGAGCTGCCTCCGGGAAAATGGCCGCTGCTCAGATTCAGATCTCGTCTCCCAAGATCTCGGGACGAGATCTGAATCTGAGCAGCGGCCATTTTCCCGGAGGCCACCTGACCGCATTGTACCGATGGAGTTGCCGGCGGGGCTTCCAGGCTGAGATGCCGGAGGAGCCCCGACTGCATGAAGATACGCCGCCGCCACCCCACAGCACAGAGGCCCCACACTGCAGAAGAGGAGCCGCCACAGCACAGCAGCCGCCGCTCCCAGCACAGAGACCCCACGCTGCAGCGCTATGATAAGGTAATGGGGGATACTCACTTTCCTGTGAGACGCCCCCTCGTCCTCATCAGGATCACTCCCCCCCCCCCCCAAAAGGCACATATTCACCGGCCCTATAAGACGACATACGGTGTATAAGAAGACCCCCAACTTTTAAGAAGATTTTATTTTTTAACTGGTAAAGTTGGGGGGTCGTCTTATACGCCCAGTCGTCTTATACGCCGGAAAATACGGTACATCAGCCTGTACTGCAAAGCAGACATTACGTATTACCAGATCAATTGTCCGCATTTATAAATAAGGAGGTCAAGTGAGGAGTGCACTCTAATAGACTCTCAGGAGAAATTAACCAAACATGGAAACCGAAGTAAACATTGCCCAAATCTAAAACAAAGTCTCTCCAATTACAAGCACTCAGTGAGATTGTATTTACTGCTTCACCCCCGCAGATCTGCCCATACTGGCCCCCCATAACGACATATATCCACGAGTCTGTAGAATTCATTTATTTAGCTCCATTGAAATAAAACGTAACAAGCAGAGGATAATGTACAGATCATGGGGAACAGATTAAAGGTCAGAGGAAGGTGGAGGGGAGAGGATGGGATTTTGGGGGAAGGGAGTGTACAGAACAACACAGAGCAGGTCACTTATAGAGAATGTCGTAGTGTCCGGGTCGGTAGAGCAGGAACACCTGTGGATCTGAGCCCTCAGGAAACACATGGGTGACTGTGCTGCCCCCCTCACCCCTGTCCATATATTCAACCTGGATAGAAACATTCAAGGCCTGGGAGAGAGCAATGATGTGAATGTGGTCACTTTCCTTACACATGGGCTCAACCTCCTGAGCAGGGATAATAGAAGGAAAAAAAGAATATATATTAAAAAAAAAAAATTAGCATTGCAAAGTCATAGTAAATGGTGAATTACAAGCTATACACGAAAATGCATTATTGTGTAGTGTACAGGGCCCAATTCATAATTTGCGATTTATTGAAGTCACTTGTCTTGTGGCATTTGCTTCAGTCTTTTCGTAGTCAAATGCTTCAGAAATGGTGCACACGGTTCATTAATTTGGTGAAAAGTAACAAATAATTTTTATTTGTCTTTAACTAGTTTGAGATGTTTTAGCACCAAAAAAATTAAATAAAATGCCAAATTGAAAAAGCAGCCAGAGACTTTATTTCAGGTGAGGACTAGAGTGAAATACGCAGTTACAGCAGTCGTTCTATATACTCAGAGCGGTGACTGAACCGCTCCCACCCTTGTGACTGAAACCACAAAAAGATAATTTTCCCCCAGCTGCATCCAGCTATGTGCAGGCGCCGGACATAATGCTGTTAACTTGCAGATTAACAGCACTATTTCTGGTGACAATTTCCCTCTAAAGAAGAAAAAAAATAAAAAATTTATATATATATATATATTCAAAATAAATGATAGAGAATAAGTCGCAGATACTAAATGTGCGAATTACTGCAGAAAAGCAGAGAAAAACCACAATGAACTGGAGCCAGAGTGTGTAATACACTGTATATGAGGGGGCAAAAAGGAAACATGACAGTATACCAATAAGGCCTGTTTCACACGTCCTGATATTTCCGGTACCAGAAAAACCTGTACCGGAGATATCCGTGTCCCTTTGTCACATCCGTGTGTACCATCCCTGTGCTGTCCGTGTCTTGAAACAATTTGTTTCAATTTTAACCCTATGACTTTAAAAACACACACCGAGGGCACACAGACGCCATTCGTGTGTAGTACATGTTTACACCAACCCATTGACTTGTATGGGTCCGTGTGATCCACGCTGACGCTCAAAAACGGACATGTCTGCGTGTTTTGCACACGGACACACGGTCCGTGAAAACACTCTGACATCTGCATAGACCCATTCATTTGAATGGGTCTACGTGTGTGTCTCCGGTACGTGAGAAAACGGTCACTACACGTACCTGAGGCACGGACGTGTGAAACCAGCCCAAATGAAATATGAAGCTTACTATTGCCATAGAAACCACTGCCAACAAGACATGACAATTCAGACTTTTTCCAACTATAGTATGTAGTATGTATAACGCAAACCTGTCAGTAGGATCAACCTTCAATACTCATCTATGTGGGTATGTAGGTTTTAGGAAGCTGAATAAAATGATACCTTGATATCTGCAATCTGATTTTTTAATTGAGAGATCCACATTGCTCTTAATATGTAAATGAGCCGTTAAGATCTATGGGCCGGACATAGATCTCCCTGAGAATCTGCTGCCAGATGGTTTTAAATGAAAGGGGCGTTACCAGTGAGAGACACGTAATGACTGACAGTCCGCTCTCTCCTGATATACATGTCTCACACTGCTAACACCACCTTTCATTTCTAATAATCTCTGGAAGTAGAGTATCAGGGAGATCTATCTTTGGCCCAGAGATCTTAACAGCTTATTTACATACTAAGAAAAACATTTATTTCTCAGAAATAAAACATCGGATCGCAGATATCAAGCCATCATTTTAGGCAACTTTTTGTGAACTATACACCTATATAGATTGGTTAGAAGGGTTGATCCTACTTACAGATTCCATAAAATGAAAACTACATAAGCTGGTTCACTACAAAAGTGGCACTTATTGAATTTATAGGTTTTGACTTAATTTTTACTGAACTATATAAAGGTATAAAGATGACTAACATAACTGGACAGTGTTTACATTTAATGGATAACAATATTGTGATGCCCACTTATGTAACCAGACAGGTTACTGTTAAATGAATGGCCTGTAATATTACATATTCTTTATCAATGAAAAGATGATCAGATTTTAAACAAAACAAAAACACAGTTCATAAAAGTTTAAGCCCCGAGAAGGAAAATGTGCAGATTCTAAATTAATAAAAATACAGCTACTACACATTGGAAGCGTGATCTTCCCATCCCAAAACTCTTTATAGCTCATTGTACACGTGGATTGTTTTACCTGCTGGCAGAATTCCTTGACGCTTCTTCCACCTTCTATAAAGTGCTGATAGAAGATACTTTCTCTCTGCAAGTGTCCAGAGGTCAAAAGACGCAGATAAACGACCACATAATCTGAAACAGTCTGCTCATTAAATGCTGCTAGGAGCTCAGACACTGCAGGACGTTTCTCTGCAAGAGCAATTAGATCCATGAACTGTGAATGCAAAAAAACAAGAACGACCCGTAGATAAAGTCGCAACAATGACCAAGACGAATGAACAGGGTGTCAGAACAAGTGTCCTAAACTGGAAGGGACACAACCGTTACAAGGAGAAAAAGGTACAATTGAGTATTAGGGAATAAAGCTTACTGTGTTATGGAAATCTTCTATTGTAAACTCTGTAAACCCTTGTCTGATTAGCTCTTCTTTGCTAAGCAGTGCCACCTCCTTAAACCTTGAAAATATAGGGGAAAAACAAAAAAACAAAAAGGATTAAAATGTGGTTTAGAAAATGGAATAAAAAAAAACAAAAAAAAAAAACACCACAACTTGATTGGTAAGTAGTGATGAACAAACGTGACCGGATGACTTTGGCGTGCTTAAAAAATATGTACCAGTATCCGCGCCTGCATGTCTCGCAGATGTTAGGCAATCCTTACATGGGTTGTGGCTGTTGAACAGCCGCGAGACATGCAGACTCGAACATATATTTCGTTAAGCCAAAGTCGCTCGGTTAGCACCCGAGCATGCACAGATAACACCTTTTCCGAGCATGTTCGCTCATTGCTAATTTTTTTTTTTTTCTTTAATTAACCCCACCTACCAAAAATGGTGCACCATAGGGCCATACTTCAGGTGGTCACAGGAAGAAAAAGACATCTGGCATGTGTGCACGCTGCACAATGCAAGCAGGGGGTCTCTGTACGAGACCTCTCCCCCCCACCACCTCCTAGTCTGTGCAACCTTTACAATTAATGAAGCCAACACTGATCGGCATAACAGTGCAAGACAAATTCTGCTATGCATTTTACAGTATCAGTTTTTTTTTTAAATCTTCCAAGATAACAAGAAAAATCTAAAGTTGTATTTAATATAATAACCTCTCCTAAATGTTTTATTCTGAAAAAAAAAAAATATGATCCAAAAATATCAATGCTGCAAACATCAGCTGTATTATGAAATGACCATTATTCCACAAGGTTAAATCAGTAAAAATGCCTCAAAGGATGTCCGCATCTTTTAACTTTAAGGGTATGTGTCCACTTTCAGGAAACGCTGCGTTTTTGACGCAGCGTCCAGACAGCGTCCAGATGTTACAGCATAGTGGAGGAGATTTAATTAAATCCCGTCTCCACTGTGCATTAAAAAACGCATGCGTTTTTCCTGCAAAAACGCACATGCGGTGCGTTTTTTCAGAACGCAGCATGTTTCTACAATGAGCAAAACACGCAGGAACACCGCAGGTGACCTGCCAGTGACCTCCGGTGCATTTTTAGTCAGGATTTTACCTGCATAAAATCCTGACCAAAGCCTGAAGCAAACCTGAACGTGGACACATACCCTAATACTTTCATTTAAGGTCGCAGAAATGCCATGTGTGGCATATTCGTAACTTTTTTTTTGTTTAATAGAGAGCTTCTCTAATTGGTGGTGTTCCACCGATTCTGGACCCCTCCAGAACAAAGTTATTAGTTTTTAAATGGATGCTAATTTTTCCTTCAACAAGTTGGAGCATACTCAGTTTGTTGGAGAAAATTTGCACCTTTTACTGTCATGGAGGGGACATAACTTTGCAATAGATGGGCAGAGAGGAAAGGTAAATACATATATATTTGTTGTTACAGAATCCGTAAAGCCCACTCAATTGCTGGCTGCAGAATAAGTTTACCGAGAATCCCTTGTTGAGCCTGTTCTGACGGGAAGTTTGTAATTCTTATCTCTTTTTGGTTTCCTCTCAGCTAAACCCCTTCATGACATCCGCCATTCGGGTATGTGCACACGTTGCGGATCCGCAGCGGATTTGACGCTGCGGATTCGCAGCAGTTTTCCATGTGGTTTACAGTACCATGTAAATCTATGGAAAAAACAAAGTGAACATGCTGCGGAAAATACCGTGCAGAAACGCTGTGTTCTATTTTCCGCAGCATGCCAATTCTTTGTGCGGATTCCACAGGGTTTTACACCTGTTCCATAATAGGAATACGCACAAAAAAAAAAAAAAAAAAAAAAAAAAAGAATTCCGCAGTAAAACTCTCAGGTAAAACGCAGTGCGTTTTACCTGCGGATTTCTCTAAAACGGTGCGGAAAAATCCGCACACTAATCTGCAACGTGAGCACATGGCCTACAAGTACGACTCAAGTCAGAAGCGGGTGTATGGAGTGGGCTCATGGGAGTGAGCACGCCCCAACCCCGGCAGATGATGGCTGCCTGTTACAGCCAGGACATGCCTCTAACAATAGTAGGTGGGGGAGCAGCAGTGCTCCACTTGCGATTGTTAACCTGTTGAATGCTGCTGTCAAACTGACAGTGGCATTTAACATGTGTTGGCATGGGGGCATGCCTCATTTCATGAGCCCATCGGCATGCCCATGATGTAATCACGGGCCGCCGATAGGTTGCTTTGAAAGCCAGGGGTCTGCTGAAGACCACCGTGCTCGATATTATGGAGTGAATTTGAAACTCAGCATGTGGCCGGACTTCAAAAGGAGACCGTCATTTTTGCTATAAGCAGCAATGCTATATTATTGTATATAGCACAAGCGATCAGTCAATAGCAACTTCAAGTCGCCTAAGGAGGCATAACAGTGGGGGGGAGGAATTCAAATAACTCATTTTCCCCCTACATTACAAAAAAAAAAAAAAAAAAAAGAAGAAAGAGAAAGAATATATAGACGCACGTTTGCGGTAATCATACTGTGGAGTTGAATCATATTGCGGGGTCATTTTTACCAAACTGTGCACCATAACTGTCAGAATCGCGATCCCCAATTTCTCCCCACTTGGAATTTATCATTTTCCAGTACACTGTGGTAAAATGGTGTAAATCAAATGTACAACTCAAATGTCTATGTGGACAGAAATTACAGAAAAATTACAAAAAGTTTTGGCTCTGGGAAGAAGTGAAATTGGACAAGTCCTGAAGATATTTAAAGGGAAGGTAAAATGTTTGTAGATCATTAATAAATCAATGTACTGTAGCATAACATGCTGTTATAACCAAGTTTTGATTGCATTTTAAACATATTTTGTGTGTTATAGGAGTTTAAAGAAGGAACTGGGGGCTTAAGGTACCTTCATACTGAACGATATCGCTAGCGATCCGTGACGTTGCAGCGTCCTGGCTAGCGATATCGTTGAGTTTGACAGGCAGCAGCGATCAGGATCCTGCTGTGCCATCGTTGGTCGGAGCAGAAAGGCCAGAACTTTATTTCGTCGCTGGATCTCCCGTAGACATCGCCGATTCAGCGATGTCTTCACTGGTAACCAGGGTAAACATCGGGTTACTAAGCGCAGGGCCACGCTTAGTAACCCGATGTTTACCCTGGTTACCAGCGTAAAAAAAAACAACAAACACTACATACTTACATTTCAGTGTCTGTCCCCCGGCGCTGTGCTTCTCTGCACTGTGTAAGCGCCGGCCGGAAAGCAGAGCACAGCGGTGACGTCACCGCTGTGCTCTGCTTTCCGGCCGGCGCTTACACAGTGCAGAGAAGCACAGCGCCGGGGGACAGACACCGGAATGTAAGTATGTAGTGTTTGGTTTTTTTACGTTTACGTTGGTAACCAGGGTAAACATCGGGTTACTAAGCGCGGCCCTGCGCTTAGTAACCCGATGTTTACCCTGGTTACCCGGGGAGTTCGCATAGTTGGTCGCTGGAGAGCTGTCTGTGTGACAGCTCTCCAGCGACCACACAGCGACGCTGCAGCGATCGGGATCGTTGTCTAGATCGCTGCAGCGTCGCTAAATGTGACGGTACCTTTACATCTTGCTTTCACAGTAGCAGCAGGACACTATCAGTGTCATAATACCGCACCCCATAGTCATAGAAGATAACAGACAGACTCCGACCCGATCTATTGTAATAGAACTGTCACTGCTGTGAACTGGGCACACCTATGTGGGCTGCACAATTCACAGTAGTGGGAGTGTTCTGCTGCCATATTCATGGAGCCCTCGGATCTGCTAACATAAGCAGCACTGCTTCCAACAGAACAGATCCTAGATTGACAGGAGTAAGGCCATGCGCACACGTTCAGTATTTTTCGCGTTTTTTCGCTATAAAAACGCGAAAAAAACGCTAACATATGTCTCCCATTATTTTCAGTGTATTCCGCATTTTTTGTGCAAATGTAGCCTTTTTTTCCGCGAAAAAAATCGCATCGCGGAAAAAAAAGCAACATGTTCATTAAAATGCGGAATTGCAGGGGATTCCGCACACCTAGGAGTCCATTGATCTGCTTACTTCCCGCACGGGGCTGTGCACACCATGCGGGAAGTAAGCAGATTGTGTGCGGTTGGTACCCAGGGTGGAGGAGAGGAGACTCTCCTCCACGGACTGGGCACCATATAAGTGGTAAAAAATAAGAATTAAAATAAAAAATAGTCCTATACTCACCCTCGATGTCTTCCCGCCTCTCCGCTACATGCTGCCGCTCCGGTTTCTGTAGCTGGTGTGCGGTGAAGGACCTGCCGATGACGTCACTGTCTTGTAATTGGTCGTGAGCGGTCATGTGACCGCTCATGTGACCGCGACATCATGGAAGGTCCTGCGCGCACACACCAGCTATAGGAAGAGGAACGGACGTCGCTGAGATCATCTGGGTGAGTATAAGCATTATTTTATTTTTTTTATTATTTTTAAACATTCTCTCTTTTACTATAGATGCTGCATAAGCTGCATCTATAGTAAAAAGATGGTCACACTTGTCAAACAGTATGTTTGACAAGTGTGACCAATCTGTCAGTCAGTTTTACTACAGATCGCTTGGAAAACTTTAGCATTCTGCAAGCTAATTACGCTTGCAGAATGCTAAAAAAAAAACGCGAAAAAAAACGGAGAAAAAAAATGCGGATTTCTTGCAGAAAATTTCCGGTTTTCTTCCGGATTTCTTGCAGAAATTTCCTGACGTGTGCACATACCCTAAAATGCAGGAGAAAAGCCAGGGCAGAGTATCAGAGACTGCAAAGACATCAAGGACGAACAGGGTACCATTATCAGAGCAGGAGCTGTGATTAATCCCTCAGATAAGATGGTGGGAAGGAGGGGGAAAACTGCTGGTGATAGCAGATCACAGAGCAGTCACCCACAAAATGGTGCTGCCCTGTGATGCTACTCTTCATTCTGCCCCAGGGATACTAGACCACCCAAAAGGGGAGGGAAATGGTGATGTCAGTTACTGCCCCAATTTTCCAGCTAACAGTAAAGCTGGCAAGTCTTACTTTAACGGCTTGAGGTCTAAAACGGAAAATGCTCCCCCTAGTGGAAATTATATATTTATAAAAAAATATATAGAAATGTTTGCAAACAGTGCATTAATACATTTTAAGCTTAATTTCACACACAAAAAAAACCAAAACACACACTACAAGAAAATTGATGGCACCTTCCCTTTAACAAACTTTAAATTGCAAAACTGATTTTTAGCAACAAATACATGCATTAGAAAAAAAATAAATCCACCACAAGTGTCTATATCCATTATCAATCTGTATAAAAGCATATGTATCAAGTCACTTAGACGGACATATATGAAGTGCAAATGACTTAAAAACTGCATCCCTCACATTAAAACCCTAGAAATTACGGGTATAATATCCTATATAATACCATATCGTTCATGCACAAGTAACTAAACTCACTGCCTTACCTTTCAAGTTCACTTCCTCCATCCAGCAGAGCTTCTAAATAGGAATAGCCAAATGCTCTGTAGAAACAGTTGCCATCTGGTCTTGTTCGGCGTATGTAAGTATATCTTCTGTGCAAGTCCTGGGAAAACAAATGTAAGCAGTTCTAAACTTCAGTTCTCACATTAAGGAGGTCAATGTGTTGAGGCTGTCTAACAGCAGCGAGACATGCAGCCAGGGGGTCTCAAACATTTTTCAAGCACGCCAAAGACACTGTTAGTACCCGAGAATCCTCAGATAACACCTTATCCAAGCACGTTCGCTAATCACTAGTAATAAACTGTACTATGTACCTTTATCTTGTCTTGGTAAATTTGGTCATCAGGAGCGTATTCCTGGTCGAGCACAGAGACGTCCAACCGGTCGGATAGCAGCGGAGTGTGTCCAGCAATCTAAGGTAGCAGAGCAAGTATTACTCTCCATTAAATAACCACTGTTTCGAACAGCCTGCACCACAGACATAAGCAGCAGTCATTCAAGCATCTATTTCAATTGGCAGGAAAGCTTAGCAAGAAAACGGACAAAGCTCCGCGTAAGTATCCAGATGGCTCATCTTGCACGTGTGGTGACAGATTCCCTCTCACCATCAGAAAAAACAGGAGATACTCACCTCCTGCTGTATACGGTCCTGCTGGGCAATAATTGCTTCATCGTATGTCAGGCAATTCACACCTGAAAATATACAAACATAAAAAGGAAAAAAAAAAACGATTACAAGAAGTAACCTCTAAAGTCACTCGGGCCCGGACATAAATCCTACATTGCCAGTTGGAGTCTAGGAAAGCTGGGAGAAAGCCCCATTGATGCTCTAACCTCAGCCTTGGATGTCACCCAGATCTTTTAGAAACAATTTACAAGTTATTCTGAATATTAAAATTACAGGGCTTTACACAACAGGGAAACTCCGGGACTTTCTGATGTGGATTTTTTTTTTTTTTTTTTTTACTGTTGGGGAAAAAACATGGTAAAAACTTCTAGGTTTACTCTCTACTTTAGGTGGTTCTGCTTATGCTGAAAAGTTCCTTTTGTGGACCGTTCAACAAACAGCCATCTATTTTTTCGGGGGGCTTCAACAGGTCTTATAAAAAAAATTACAATACAGGAAGAGGAAAGAACAAAAAGCTAACATCAGGAAACTACCATGCGGGCTCAGCAATAGAAAGTAAAGGGGTTTAGGGTATGTGCACATGTTGCGGATTTCTTGCAGAAATTTCCTGAAGAAAACCGGAAATTTTCTGCAAGAAATCCGCATTTTTTTTTTGCGTTTTTTTTCCATTCTGCAAGTGTAATTAGCTTGCAGAATGCTAAAGTTTTCCAAGCGATCTGTAGCATCGCTTGGAAAACTGACTGACAGGTTGGTCACACTTGTCAAACATAGCGTTTGACAAGTGTGACCAACTTTTTACTATAGATGCAGCATCTATAGTAAAAGATAGAATGTTTAAAAATAATAAAAAAATGCTTATACTCACCCAGACATCTCCTCAGCGGCGTCCGTTCCTCTTCCTATAGCTGGTCTGTGCGCACAGGACCTTCCGTGACGTCACGGTCACATGACCGCTCACGACCAATCACAGGACAGTGACGTCATCGGCAGGTCTTTCACCGCACACCAGCTACAGGAACCGAAGCGACAGCGTGCAGTGGAGGCGGGAAGACATCGAGGGTGAGTATAGGACTATTTTTTATTTTAATTCTTATTTTTTGACCACTTATATGGTGCCCAGTGCGTGGAGGAGAGTCTCCTCTCCTCCACCCTGGGTACCAACCGCACATAATCTGCTTACTTCCCGCATCGTGGGCACAGCCCCGTGCGGGAAGTAAGCAGATCAATGGACCCCTAGGTGTGCGGAATCCCCTGCAATTCCGCATTTTAATGAACATGTTGCTTTTTTTTCCGCGATGCGATTTTTTTGCGGAAAAAAAAGGCATTTGCACAAAAAACGCGGAATACACTTAAAATAGGAGGCATATGTAAGCGTTTTTTTTGCGTTTTTATCACGTTTTTATAGCGAAAAAAACGCGAAAAATACTTAACGTGTGCACATGGCCTTACGGTTTTAACAAGATAAACCCTATTCTCTGGCTGCAGGTTTTTTGTTTTTTTTTTCTTTTACTGTTTTATTCTCACCCTCCCTGTGTCCAGTGCAGAGTTCCTGCCGATGCTTCTAATAATATTATTATTATTATTATTAATAAATCTTTATTTATATAGCGCCAACATATTCCACAGCGCTTTACAGCTTAACAGTTTCAACACAACAGTCATAAGTAATAACGTTAGCAATACAATAATTAAAGCAAAATAAAACGACCCTGCTCGTGAGAGCTTACAATCTACAATGAGGTGGGGGAGGTACAAGGTACAGGTGTGTATTTACAATGATGGTCTGATGTTTATTATTGTCTGCCGCACTGACATCAGACAGCGCTGCATCCGATCAGTGAGGTCAGGGGTTCTGAACAGCCCATGCTGCCTACTTGGGCAGAGTCGCTGAGCTGCAGCGCTTTCGACATGACATCAGTGATGCATATAACAGACAGGGAGAGCGACTAACGCACACTTTATTTATTTATATTTTTTTTTATAAACAAGCTCACATGGTAACAGGGGTTTTCTGAACCAGGAAAACCTGTTTAATGGCTTACAACCTAAAAACTTAAGGGCAATGGATACCCGGAATACGGAGCTTTGTTTATTCTGCTGTCACCTGACCGTATTCTAGTATTTCATTAGTATTGGCAAGTCAACACCAGGCGAGAGCTTCAAATAGTGTAAATCCTTTCAGTATACTTTGCTTCCAGTAGGTTGTAAAAGTCAGGGAACTGCTGATAATGTATTCTCTAAAAAGGGGTTTATCAGTAGTGACACTAATGCTCTACCCATGGGATAGTTCTGACACCCCCACAATCAGTGTATGGACAAGCAACAGCACAGTTCCATATACAATTCTGTGGCCAGACTTGATCTATAGTCCCCAGAAGCAGCCACTACACAGTGTATGAAGCTACGATGATGTGGTTCTGTACACTGTTTACTTCAGGCCACAGATGGATCTGATAGCAGCTTTTAATGAGCGCACACACCCTCACACTTGGTACACACATTTGATATACATGGTCCAAGTGCATACTGGCCACCAGTATCCTGTGCTATACAACGGTTATATATCAGACCCCGGGACCCCCCACACCCCAAAGCCCCCGGGACCCCCACACTCCAAAGCCCCTGGGACCCCCACACCCCAAAGCCCCCGGGACCCCCACCCTCCCTCAGTGATTAGGACATAGAGTGTGCCCATAATACATATGGGGCTTTGTACATATGGCCATTTTCTACGCTGCACAGAGGAATCAATAATTAAGTATCTCACCACCTGTGCACTTGACCCGCTCCCAACCCACCTCATCCCAAACCTCACCACAATCTTCATCCCAACCCTAACCCATCTCTTCAACCTATCACTAACAAATGGTGTTTTCCCCTCAAGCTTTAAACATGCCTCCATCACACCTATCCTCAAAAAGCCCTCTCTTGACCCATCCTCTGTATCTAGCTATCGCCCTATATCACTTCTCCCTTATGCCTCAAAACTACTGGAACAACACGTCTACCTTGAACTGTCCTCCCATCTCTCTTCTTGCTCCCTCTTTGACCGCTTACAATCTGGCTTCCGGTCACACCATTCCACTGAAACTGCCCTAACTAAGGTCACCACTGACCTTTTAACCGCCAAGAGCAAGCGACACTACTCTGTTCTCCTCCTCCTCGACCTGTCGGCTGCCTTTGACACAGTGGACCATTCCCTATTATTACAGACCCTCTCATCCCTTGGCATCACAGACTTGGCCCTATCCTGGATCTCATCATACCTAACAGACCGGACATTCAGCGTCTCCCACTCACACACCACCTCCTCACCTCGCCCCCTCTCTGTCGGAGTCCCACAAGGTTCAGTCCTAGGGCCCCTGCTCTTCTCCATTTACACCTTTGGCCTGGGACAGCTCATAGAATCTCATGGCTTTCAGTATCACCTCTATGCTGATGACACACAGATCTACATCTCTGGACCAGATATCACCTCCCTACTAACCAGAATCCCTCAATGTCTGTCCACTATTTCATCCTTCTTCTCCGCTAAATTTCTGAAACTTAACATGGACAAAACAGAATTCATCATCTTTCCCCCATCTCACGTGACCCCCCCAACGAACCTATCCATTACAGTAAATGGCTGCCCACTCTTCCCAGTCCCACAAGCTCGCTGCCTCGGGGTTATCCTTGACGCTGATCTCTCCTCCAAACCACATATCCATGCCCTTTCCACTTCCTGCCGACTTCAACTCAAAAATATTGCACGAATCCGTTCATTCCTCAACCAAGAATCTGCAAAAACCCTAGTCCATGCCCTCATCATCTCTCGTCTTGACTACTGCAACCTCCTGCTCTGTGGCCTCCCCTCAAACACTCTCGCACCCCTCCAATCTATTCTAAACTCTGCTGCCCGACTAATCCACCTGTCCCCCCGCTATTCTCCGGCCTCTCCCCTCTGTCAATCCCTTCACTGGCTCCCCATTGCCCAGAGACTCCAGTACAAAACCCTAACCATGACGTACAAAGCCATCCACAACCTGTCTCCTCCTTACATCTGTGACCTCATCTCCCGGTACTTTCCTACACGCAACCTCCGATCCTCACAAGATCTCCTTCTCTACTCCCCTCTTATCTCCTCTTCCCGCAATCGTATACAAGATTTCTCTCGCGTATCACCCCTACTCTGGAACCCTCTACCACAACACATCAGACTCTCGCCCACCATCGAAACCTTCAAAAAGAATCTGAAGACCCACCTCTTCCGACAAGCCTACAACCTGCAGTAACCACCGATCCACCAAACCACTGCACGATCAGCTCTATCCTCACCTACTGTATTCTCACCCATCCCTTGTAGATTGTGAGCCCTCGCGGGCAGGGTCCTCACTCCTCCTGTACCAGTTATGACTTGTATTGTTCAAGATTATTGTACTTGTTTTTATTATGTATACTCCTCCTCACTTGTAAAGCGCCATGGAATAAATGGCGCTATAACAATAAATAATAATAATAATAATAATAATAATAAAGTACACCCCAAACAATAACATTTATTAACGGTGACCCTGCACCTGCCATGTGTGCAGCCACCGTCCTGTAGCAGGAGCCCCCACACCCAGCTCCCCCCCCTATACACAGCCTCCCCGAGAGGCTCCCATACAATACGGTGAGGAGAGCGGCAGCCTGCGTACTGATACCACCCGCCCACAATCCGGTAATGCTGCGGCTGTACACGGGGGTTACACACTGCTTGCACCGGAGCATCACAGCCTCTCACCGTCACAGTTGCTCTGGAGACGATCAGATTCTTCGGCCGCCATCTTCCCACCGGTCCCAGCGTTCGTTGCTATCACTTCCGGGAGACCTGGAGCGGAAGTCAGGCCTTCACCTCACGAGGCCGCCGGATGTCACGTGGGCTGCTGTTTATAGCGTAAATTCTGAGCTCCCCTCAGTGCGCGCATGCGCTGTTTGCGCACGCTTTGATTTACCTCACACAGCAACCCCAGAACTCGTTTGGAGGGGGCTGTCTTGTTTAGAATTCACAACCCCTCTCCTTCCATAATAAAACTTACTACACATCTCCCTCACCGCCTGTCTGCTCTCCTATAAGGGCATGTGCACACTTGAGTTTTGTTTACTACAGTTACGCCATAGCAGGTTTTGGTTCAAGTGTCCCTTAGGACATGTGTCGCATTAGGATATGTTCACGTTTTTTTTATGTGGATTTTTTAGTGATTCTACTCCAAAATCCACATGAAAAGTCCCTTCAAATATTCTTTGAATAATCCATGCCTATAATGGACTCGGTGCTAGTTTTTCCACTTGTTTTTTTACACATGGATAAAGAAGCAACATGAATTCTTGAAAGGTTTCTGCTTGAAACAAAAAAAGCTCCAAATTTGACTACTGAGTCAACTGAATCAGGAAAAACCCCCATACATAAAAATCGTATAAAATGTTTTTGCAAAGAATGTATTTTTTTCATCCATGCAATTTTTGCGTGTAAATTTAGCAGCCAGAAAATTCCACGTAACAAAAAAAAGTAGAGGAATTTTGCCAGCAGAAACGCCTCAATAATTGACATGTTATTTCTCTATCCCACATAGAACAAAAAAAAGCACAATGAGCACCACAGGTATGAAATAGGAAACCTACTGAAATACTTAAAGCCGGTTTTTCATGTGGATTTTGGAGTCCTTTGCAAAATTCTCATAAAAATAACAAGGCTACTAGAAGTTTGGTTTTTTTTTTAGTTTTTTTTCCGGCAAAGTGTTAAAAACCTCACTGACAGAAAAAAAAAGAAAGAAATGGCATGTCATTCCTTTGAGGAAGATTGTGGAATCTGCTTCAGACTTGACTGTCAAATAAAAAGGCTGCAAACCACGGTGTAAAAAAAAAATAAAATTCAAAAACCTTTTGAAAACTACATCATGAAAAAAAAAGTCTAAAATAAAAAAAATTAACATATTTGTCTTAAAAAAAAAAAAACAAGTCTGATTTTTATGATTTTTTTTCTACCTGCAAAAAAACTCTGTCGCCATAGCCTGGAACTTTAGACAGTTTTATTTTACTGAATTTTGTTTGCCTCGTATTCGTGTGTGTGTTTTTTTCAGGTTTTATAGAGAAGCCTATGGTAAGACAATTTTATAAAAAAATGCCATATCAATTCAATCACAATGACACAAAAAAACTCACCGAGAACAATGACAGCCCAGTTGCACAAACTATCTTTCTATACACGTTACGTGCGGTTGGCATGTGAGCGCGCTATTTAATGGCTGCCGATCGGCAAACCTGTAACCGATCGAGAGTTGTTTATTAGTGATGAGCAAACGTGCTGGGATAAGGTGTTACCTGAGCATGCTCGGGTGCTGAGTGTCTTCAGCATGCTCGAAAAATGTGTCCCCAAGTCCCCGCAGCTGTATGTCTCACGGCTGTTCGGCAGCCGCAACACGCGCAGGAATTGCCTAACAAACAGGTAATCCCTACATGTGTTGTGGCTGTTGGAACAGCTGTTTGACATGCAACTGCGGGAACTCAAACATATCTTTCGAGCACACCAAAGACACTTGGTTAGCACCCGAGCATGCTCAGATAACACCTTATCCCAGCACGTTCACTCATCACTATTGTTTATCGCTCCAGGTCAGATAGTGTAAACCAATGCAGGGGAAAAATCCACCATCTACATAGCAATTTGTAGGATAACTCTGTCAATAAAATGAAATGTTATTAGAAATTGCCCTCCCTTCTTGTTTGGCCGGGCATACAAATTAGATGGGTCGGCTGAAAGCCATCTGAGCCGACTCTCCCATGCACAAGCGCTCGCTCGGCCGGGTGCTCCTGTGTTCTCTATGAGAAAGCTGTCCGCTGTCTTATCTCTAGGAGAGTAGTGCGATTGCCAGTCCAATATCGGACATGTACTCTCAACATCTTTCCTGACCAGTTGCTGCTGCGCCAATACAAATTATACAGTCGGCTGAATCCGTTGAGATCGGCTGGTTCAGACATCTTTGATCTAATGTACATGGGGGCCTTTCACTGTCTACACAGTCTTTTGGGGGTAGAAGTAATAGGTGATATCATCTAGAATTCTAGATCATGTGCAGCACGGTGGCTCAGTGGTTAGCACTGCAGCGCTGGAGTCCTGGGTTCAAGTCCCACCAAGGACAACATCTGCAAGGAGTTTGTATGTTCTCCCCGTGTTTGTGTGGGTTTTCTCCAGTTTCCTCCCACATTCCAAAGACATACTGATAGGGATTCTAGATTGTGAGCCCCAATGGGGACAGTGATGATAATGTGTGCAAACTGTAAAGCGCTGCGGAATAAAGATTATTATTCAGACCCTGTTTGAATGGAGTAGTCAAGCTTGTGAACTCATTTTAAGTGGAGCTGCCAGAGATAGCCAAGTGCTGTACCATTAGGGTATGTTTCCACGTTCAGGAAACGCTGCGTTTTTCTGCTGCGTCAAAAACGCAGCGTCCAGATGTTACAGCATAGTGGATGGGATTTTATGAAATCCAGACTCCACTATGCGTTTAAAAACGCATGCGTTTTTGCCGCGAAAACGCATGCGTTGTGCGTTTTTTCAAAACGCTGCATGTTGCTACTATGAGCAAAACACGCAGGTACACCACAGGTGACCTGCCAGTGACCTCAGGTGCAGTTTTGGTCAGGATTTTACTTGCATAAAATCCTGACCAAAGACTGATGCAATCCTGAACGTGGAGACATACCCTTAGGATCCATTTCATCATTTGCAAATTTTTTGTATTCACTTTTAATTTGTCTTGTGCTATTTGTTGCAGTTTTTAGCGACAAATTCTTCAAATGGCGCAGGCAGGTTCATGAATTTTCAGCAAAATCGAAAAATACTCAGTTTTCTCTTCTACACCTTTTCAGAACAAAAAGTTGCATGATAGTTAAAATTTTCCTTCAACTGTGACATTTACACAATCATTTCTGTCTCGCAAAACAAATCACTCCAGGGAAGGGGGGACATTTACACACAAAAAAATACAAAAACCTGCCCAGAATGGGAAACGGATGAAAAACAGACAGAAAAGTACAAAATAGACTTCAGAATAGGCAAATGGAAGAATTTGAAGGAACAAGTAAAAAACAGCTTTAACCCCTTTACCCCCAAGGGGGGTTTGCACGTTAATGACCGGGCCAATTTTTACAATTCTGACCACTGTCCCTTTATGAGGTTATAACTCTGGAACGCTTCAACAGATCCTGGTGATTCTGACATTGTTTTCTCGTGACATATTGTACTTCATGATAGTGATAAAATTTCTATGATATTACCTGCGTTTATTTGTGAAAAAAACGGAAATTTGGCAAAAATTTTGAAAATTTCGCAATTTTCCAACTTTTAATTTTTATGCAATAAAATCACAGAGATATGTCACACAAAATACTTAATAAGTAACATTTACCACATGTCTACTTTACATCAGCACAATTTTGGAACCAAAATTTTTTTTTGTTAGGGAGTTATAAGGGTTAAAATTTGACCAGCAATTTCTCATTTTTACATCACCTTTTTTTTTTAGGGACCACATCTCATTTGAAGTCATTTTGAGGGGTCTATATGATAGAAAATACCCAAGTGTGACACCATTCTAAAAACTGCACCCCTCAAGGTGCTCAAAACCATATTCAAGAAGTTTATTAACCCTTCAGGTGTTTCACAGGAATTTTTGGAATGTTTAGATAAAAATGAACATTTAACTTTTTTTCACAAAAAATTTACTTCAGCTCCAATTTGTTTTATTTTACCAAGGGTAACAGGAGAAAATGGACCACAAAAATTGTTGTGCAATTTGTCCTGAGTACGCCGATACCCCATATGTGGGGGTAAACCACTGTTTGGGCGCATGGTAGAGCTCGGAAGCGAAGGAGCGCCATTTGACTTTTCAATGCAAAATTGACTGGAATTGAGATGGGACGCCATGTTGCGTTTGGAGAGCCCCTGATGTGCCTAAACATTGAAAATCCCACAAGTGACACCATTTTGGAAAGTAGACCCCCTAAGGAACTTATCTAGATGTGTGGTGAGCACTTTGACCCATTAAGTGATTCACAGGAGTTTATAATGCAGAGCCGTAAAAATAAAAAATCATATTTTTTCACAAAAATGATCTTTTCGCCCCCAATTTTTTATTTTCCCAAGGGTAAGAGAAGAAATTGGACCCCAAAAGTTGTTGTACAATTTGTCCTGAGTACGCTGATACCCCATATGTGGGGGTAAACCACTGTTTGGGCGCATGGGAGAGCTCGGAAGGGAAGGAGCGCCGTTTGACGTTTCAATGCAAAATTGACAGGAATTGAGATGAGACGCCATGTTGCGTTTGGAGAGCCACTGATGTGCCTAAACATTGAAACCCCCCACAAGTGACACCATTTTGGAAAGTAGACCCCTAAGGAACTCATCTAGATGTGTTGTGAGAGCTTTGAACCCCCAAGTGTTTCACTACAGTTTATAACGCAGAGCCGTGAAAATAAAAATCCTTTTTTTTTCCACAAAAATTATTTTTTAGCCCCCAGTTTTGTATTTTTCCAAGGGTAACAGTTGAAATTAGACCCCAAAAGTTGTTGTCCAATTTGTCCTGAGTACGCTGATACCCCATATGTTGGGGTAAACCTCTGTTTGGGCGCACGGGAGAGCTTGGAAGGGAAGGAGCACTGTTTTACTTTTTCAACACAGAATTGGCTGGAATTGAGATCGGACCCCATGTCGCGTTTGGAGAGCCCCTGATGTGCCTAAACAGTGAAAAAACCCCAATTATAACTGAAACCCTAATCCAAACACATCCCTAACCCTAATCCCAAAGGTAACCCTAACCCCACCCCTAATCCTGACACACCCCTAACTCTAATCCCAACCCTAATCCCAACTGTAAATGTAATCCAAACCCTAACCCTAACTTTAGCCCCAACCCTAACCCCAACTTTAGCCTCATCCCTAACTGTAACCTTAACCCTAGCCCTAACCCTAATCCTAACCCTAGCCCTAACCCTAGACCTAACCCTAGCCCTAACCCTAGCCCTAACCCTAGCCCTAACTCTAGCCCTAACCCTAGCCCTAACTCTAGCCCTAACCCTAGCCCTAACCCTAACCCTAATGGGAAAATGGAAATAAATACATTTTTTTAATTTTTTAATTTTTCACTAACTAAGGGGGTGATGAAGGGGGGTTTGATTTACTTTTATAGCGGTTTTTTTAGCGGATTTTTATGATTGGCAGCCGTCACACACTGAAAGATGCTTTTCATTGCAAAAAATATTTTTTGTGTTACCACATTTTGAGAGTTATAATTTTTCCATATTTTGGTCCACAGAGTCATCTGAGGTCTTGTTTTTTGCGGGACGAGTTGACGTTTTTATTTGTAACATTTTCGGGCACGTGAAATTTTTTGATCGCTTTTTATTCCGATTTTTGTGAGGCAGAATGACCAAAAACCAGCTATTCATGAATTTCTTTTGGGGGAGGCGTTTATACCGTTCCGCGTTTGGTAAAATGGATAAAGCAGTTTTATTCTTCGGGTCAGTACGATTAGAGCGATACCTCATTTATATCATTTTTTATGTTTTGGTGCTTTTATACGATAAAAACTATTTTATAGAAAAAATAATTATTTTTGCATCGCTTTATTCTGAGGACTATAACTTTTTTATTTTTTCTTTGATGACACTGTATGGCAGCTCGTTTTTTGCAGGACAAGATGATGTTTTCAGCGGTACCATGGTTATTTATATCTGTCTTTTTGATCGCGTGTTATTCCACTTTTTATTTGGCGGTATGATAATAAAGCGTTGTTTTTTGCCTCGTTTTTTTTTTTTTTTTTTTTTACGGTATTCACTGAAGGGGTTAACTAGTGGGACAGTTTTATAGGTCAGGTCGCTACAGATGCGGCGATACTAAATATGTGTACTTTTATTGTTTTGTTTTTTTTATTTAGATAATGAAATGTATTTATAGGAAGAATACATATTTTTTTTTTTGCATTTTTGGGGGGAATTTTTTTTTTTTTTTTACACATGTGAATTTTTTTTTTTTTACACTATAACATTGCCCCAGGGGGGCATGATGTTATAGTGTAAGATCGCCGATCTGACACTTTGCTGTGCACTGTTGTCAGATCGGCGATCTGACGTGCACAGCTCCTGGAGGCTTCCCGGCGCCTGCTCTGAGCAGGCGCAGTGAAGCCACCTCCCTGCAGGACCCGGATGCCGCGGCCATCTTAGATCCGGGCCTGCTGCAGGGAGGAGGAGGTAAGAGACCCTCGGAGCAACGTAATCACATCGCGTTGCTCCGGGGGTCTCAGGGAAGCCCGCAGGGAGCCCCCTCCCTGCATGATGCTTCCCTATACCGCCGGAACACTGCGATCATGTTTGATCGCAGTGTGCCGGGGGTTAATGTGCCGGGGGCGGTCCGTGACCGCTCCTGGCACATAGTGCCGGATGTCAGCTGCGATAGTCAGCTGACACCCAGCCGCGATCGGCCGTGCTCCCCCCGTGAACACGGCCGATTGCGCTGGACATACTATCCCGTCGGTGGTCATACGGGCCCACCCCACCTCGACGGGATAGTACGTCCGATGTCAGAAAGGGGTTAAAGTAGGAAAAAAATAGACTAGATTGAATAAATAATCTCCTTTGCTGGTCCTTCTTTTATTTCTGAGATACAGTACAGACCAGAAGTTTGGATACACCTTTTCATTTAAAGTTTTTTCTGTATTTTCATGATTATGAAAATTGTACATTCACACTGAAGGCATCAAAACTATGAATTAACACATGTGGAATTATATACTTAACAAAAAAGTGTGAAACAACTGAAAATATGTCTTATATTCTAGGTTCTTCAAAGTAGCCACCTTTTGATGACTGCTTTGCACACTCTTGGCATTCTCTTGATGAGCTTCAAGGGGTAGTCACCAGGAATGGTTTTCACTTCACAGGTGTGCCCTGTCAGGCTTAATAAGTGGGATTTCTTGCCTTATAAATGGTGTTGGGACCATCAGTTGTGTTGTGCAAAAGTCTGGTGGATACACAGCTGATAATAATCCTACTGAACAGACTGTTAGAATTTGTATTATGGCAAGACAAAAGCAGCTAAGTAAAGCAGCTAAGTAAAGAAAAACTTTAAAAAATGAAGGTCTGTCACTCCGAAAAATTGGGAAAACTTTGAAAGTGTCCCCAAGTGCAGTGGCAAAAACCATCAAGCGCTATAAAGAAACTGGCTCACATGAGGACCGCCCCAGGAAAGGAAGACCAAGAGTCACCTCTGCTTCTGAGGATAAGTTTATCCGAGTCACCAGCCTCAGAAATCGCAGGTTAACAGCAGCTCAGATTGATATTCATCCTTCGTAGTCGAAGATGACCATGACTTGAGGGTTACAAGAGAATTAGTAGTAATGGGTCCGGAGGAGACTGATGAGTCCAATCCGGGCCCTGAAGGTTCACCCACATACTTGACATAAGGAAGCAGATGTGGTCAGTACACCAGATTCTAATTGTGCCTTGCGGACAGCGCGCTTTCTTTTCAAGTCAAAGTTTTCCTATCTTCTGCTGCACATGCTCCTGAGGTGATCCTGCCCCGCCAACCTGGACGATCCAGGGCAAGCTCTTCCCATTCATTGGTGTTGACTTCCAGGTTTTTGAGAGACACCTTAAGGCAGTCTTTATAGCGCTTCTTCTGCCCCCCAACTGCTCGCTTTCCTTGGCACAGTTCTCCATACAGCAGTTGTTTTGGTAGTCGGCTGTCAGGCATTCTAATCACGTGTCCAGCCCACCTGGCTTGGACTTTCAGCAGGAGAGTGTAAACGCTGCAAAGCCCAGTTTGTTCCAGAATTGACGTGTCTGGGACATTGTCCTGCCACCTGATGTGGAGGAGTCTGCGGAGGCAACTCATGTGGAAATGATTAAGCTGTTTAGCATGCCGGCTGTACACTGTCCAGGTCTCGCTAGCATAGAGAAGTGTGGTGAGGACCACCGCGCAGTACACCTTCAGCTTGGTGGTTAGGCTGAGTCCCCTTCGCTCCCAGATGTTGTTACGCAGTCTCCCGAAGGCGGCACTGGCTTTGGCAATTCTGTTATTAACCTCAGCGTCTATGGTTACTTCACGGGAAAGTGTGCTGCCTAAGTAGGTGAAGTTATCGACTGCTTTGAGGTTTTGCTCTTTCACTGTGATACGTGTCTCCTTGTATAGTTTTCCTGGAACAGGTTGATACATGACTTCGGTTTTTCTAATGTTGATCTCGAGACCAAGCTTGCGAAAAACAGTCCATTTCATGCTGCATCTGCTGTTCCGTGCTAGCATTAAGTGCACAGTCATCGGTAAATAATAATTCACGGATAACAGTCTCATGCACTTTCGTAACCGCCTTCAGGCATTTTGGGTTGAATAGCTTGCCATCAGTCCTGTACCTGGACTCCATCTTCACAGTTGTTAAAGGCATCACTTAACATTGCAGAGAATAGCATACTGAACAGGATTGGAGCAAGCGCACAGCCTTGTTTTACACATTTGTTACTGGGAAAGCCTCAGATTCGTCTCCATCGTTCAGAACCTTCACCATCATGCCATCATGGAACTGCCGGACAATTGAGATGAACTTGCTTGGGCAGCCGAATTTTGCCATTGATCTTCCACAGGCCGTCTCTACCGACTGTGTCTAACCTCTTGGTCAAATCAACAAAAGTTACATAACGGTCACGGTGTTGCTCCTGGCACTTTTCCTGAAGTTGACGTGCTGAAAAGACCATATCTACCGTTCCACGTTTAGCACGGAAACCACACTGGCTTTCGGGTAATAGGCCTTGCTCAAGATGATGTAAAAGGCGGTTGAGCAAGAGACAAGCCAATATCTTTCCTGCAGTGGACAGAAGGGAGATGCCTCGATGGTTGTCACAAGATTGGCGATTACCTTTCCTCTTGTATATGTGAATTATGCTGACATCTTTCATCTGTTGTGGAACCTGTTCCTTTTTCCACATATACTGGAATAGTTTGGTTACCGTTTGCATCAGAGCAGGGCCGCAAGCTTTATATACCTCAGCAGCTATAGCATAATTTCCGGGTGCTTTTCCACAAGAAAGTTGTTTTACTGCTTTCCTGACTTCATCTCCACTTGGAAGAACCTCAAGGTCCTTGTTGATTTCTACCTGGGGCAAGCGAGCAATAGCCTCATCATTGATATTGTCAGGGCGATTAAGAATATTATTAAAGTGCTCAGCCCACCGTTCCAGATTTTTTTTCTTTTCTGTCAGCAGCTTAGTTCCATCTGCGTTAAGCAGAGATGAAGAGGTTGATGACTGGAGTCCATATACAGCTTTAAGCGCATCGTAGAAGCGTTTCTGGTCATGGGTATCTGCATAGCCCTGAATTTCATCGGCCTTCTTGCTAAACCAGTTAGCCTGCATCTCGCGTAGCTTGATCTGTACCTTTCTTTTTATGTTGGTAAAGGCACCTTTCTTAGCTAACGACGTGGGGTCATTTTGATACACCTTGTACCACTGATCTTTCTCTTCTAGGAGTGTCTTTATTTCCTCGTCGTTTTCATCAAACCAGTCTGGATTATTTCTGGCTGCTGATCCGAGATGCTCCAGAGCAGTATTTATAAACAGCATCTCTTATAATTGTCCACTGTTCCTCAACGCCGATCTCCTCTGCCTGCAGTATATTTAACAGTCTGCCATCAAGGTCTTTGGCAAATTCCCTTACAATTCTTTTATTTTGCAGGTTATAGATATTCAGCCTCTTTGTTGTCTTCTGCCCTTGGGGTCTCCTCGCAGGCAGGATGCGGAGCCTGCACTTAGACACAATGAGGCGATGGTCAGTCCAGCAGTCTGCACCGCACATGGCCCTCGTCACTCTAAAGTCCATCTCATCCCTTTTCCTGGCAATCATGTAATCAATAAGATGCCAATATCTTGAGCGTGGGTGCATCCATGATGTCTTCTTGCATGTGGGTAAGTGGAATAAAGTGTTGGTGATGACAAGGTCATGTGTGGCAAACATCTTGTTTCTTGTTTGTAAGTGGGAGCTGAAATATCATCAGACAGTCCTTGATGCCCTCCGGAAGCCTGGTAAGTTTACGAGCAAGATGAGTTTTGATAGCAAATCTCACACCTGCTTCTCGTTTTTCAGTGCTGCCTCGACCACTCCAGAAGAATATCCACCACTATGCTCTGTCAATTGACCCTTGTCTGCCAGGCTTATTTCGCTGAGAGCTGCTATATCAACCTTGTAACGAGCTAGCTCCCGAGCAACCAATGCCGTTCTTCTCTCTGGTCTGTCTGCCTTAGTATTATCCTGCAGAGTTCTCACATTCCATGTGCCAAGGTTGAGTACCATCATTTTCTTTTTCTTTATTGTGTGTCGACCGCTGTATGGGAAACCCGCCAGCTGCAGTAGGCTGGCCAGGTGAAATGAAGCAGACTATGTTTGAGGCACCTTTTCTAGCCCCGTCCTCGATTGAGGTGAGCAGAGTGATCCTGAACAGGACTGCTCAGACACCCAGGAGGCTGCCGAACTCCACTGCTGCTTCGGTCCAGTGGGGAGCGACCATATGGCCTGAGCCGCCTGTGTGCAAGTTTGTGACTACAGCTTCCAGTGACTCCACACCTGCTGCTATGCCACTCTCCCATCGCCACAGGACTTTAGAGATGCAGTGGTTGAAGTCATGACTTGCGCTTGACTTGGATTAAAGTGAGGAAGAGTTGCGCAGTTGTCAGCCTCACTCTCTCGCCCGTACCTATCGAGCCCCAGTGGCAAGAACTAGGCGAAAGAACTGGAGATAAGTCAGGGTGCAGTGGATGGCCAGCAGTGTCCTATATGTGCCTCGCTGCGCCCTCTCAGCGCTCCACAACGCTGTGCTGGGAATCGCTTGTCTGTCCGTTTAATCTTGGTTTCTTCCACACAGTCTGCCATGTCCAGTCTTCACATGCAAGGGTAGGCAAACCCTTGAAAATCACTGTAGGTCTCAAAGAAACCCAACAGCTACCCTCACCTGTTTTGGCCCGCTTGCTGAGGCGGTGTTCCAGGGTGTACCCACTGTCGCATGCTAGCAGCTACTTGGAGGTACAGGTGAGAGTTGAGCATGAGGACCAACGATGGAAGAGCTGTCCAGAAAAGACACGGCAAGCCCTCCACCAGAGGTGCTATCTCTATCTAGATACCCCATATACCAGCTCAGATTAGAGACCAGTTCAATGCCACACAGAGTTCTAGCAGCAAACACATCTCTACAACAACTGTTAAGATGAGACTTTGTGCAGCAGGCCTTCATGGTAAAATAGCTGCTAGGAAACCACTGCTAAGGACAGGAAAAAAGCAGAAGAGATTTGTTTAGGCTAAAGAACACAAGGAATGGACATTAGACCAGTGGAAATCTGTGCTTTGGTCTGATGAGTCCAAATTTGAGATCTTTGGTTCCAACCACCGTGTCTTTGTGCGATGCAGAAAAGGTGAACGGATGGACTCTACATGCCTGGTTCCCACCGTGATGCATGGAGGAGGAGGTGTGATGGTGTGGGGGTGCTTTGTGGTGACACTGTTAGGGATTTATTCAAAATTGAAGGCATACTGAACCAGCATGGCTACCACAGTATCTTGCAGGGTCATGCTATTCCATCCGATTTGCATTTAGTTGGACCATCATTTATTTTTCAATAGGACAATGACCCCAAACACACCCCCAGGCTGTGTAAGGGCTATTTGACCAAGAAGGAGAGTGATGGGGTGCTGCGCCAGTTGACCTGGCCTCCACAGTCACCAAACCTGAACCCAATCGAGATGGTTTGGGGTGAGCTGGACCGCAGAGTGAAGGCAAAAGGGCCAACAAGTGCTAAGCATCTCTGGGAACGCCTTCAAGATTGTTGGAAGACCATTCCCGGTGACTACCTCTTGAAGCTCATCAAGAGAACGCCAAGAGTGTGCAAAGCAGTCATCAAAGCAAAAGGTGGCTACTTTGAAGAACCTAGAATATAAGACATAATTTCAGTTGTTTCACACTTTTTTGTTAAGTATATAATTCCACATGTGTTAATTCATAGTTTTGATGCCTTCAGTGTGAATTTACAATTTTCATAGTCATGAAAATACAGAAAAATCTTTAAATGAGAAGGTGTGTCCAAACTTTTGGTCTGTACTGTATATCTAATGATTTTTTTGCTTGAGCATTCTCTTCATGAGAAAGGTTTAATCATCAGACTGGTATTCTCTGCGACAAGAAGTTGTGATGGTCAGTTTATTAAACACGTTCAATAAGGGTTTGGGTGTTATTATACATTTACTCAGGGATTTATTAAATTTTTTAAAGCCTGTGTTTCTATTCCCATCTCCTAGTAGTGGCAGGATTAGGCTACTTTCACACATCAGGTTTTCGCTGTCAGGCTCAATCTGGCTAATTTTCAAAAAACTGGATCTGGCGAATGTTGCCGCCGGATCCGTTTTTTCCCCATAGACTTGTATTAGTGCCGGATGACCTTGCGTTTCGTCCGGTTTTCGCCAGATCCGGCAAATCTGCCGTTTCCGGTTTCTGGAAAAAATGTCCATAGCAACGTTTTTTGTCTTCGGCGAAAAAGCCGGAAGCGCCGGATCCGGCACTTCCGGCTGTTTGCTAGAATGGAAGCCTATGGGAGCCGGAAGGTACTGGATCCACAAAATGACGGATTCCGGCTTTTTAAACTGAGCATGCTCCAAATTTTTTTTAATCCAATTATCTGAATATGCTAGTCGGATCCGTTGAAAAAAACGGATCCGACGCATCCGTTTTTTTCCAGCATTCGCCGGATTGTGCCTGATACAAAAAACCTGATGTGTGAAAGTAGCCTTAGTGGTCTAAAGCTATAGACTTTCTATGAGCACATACACTGCTTTGCCGAAATGTAAAACTCTACAGATTCAGGCGGCTGTATTTCACTGCCCGTATACAGACTGCAATGCAGAAATTAACCGCAGCCTCATATATATGTACAAGACTAAATTCAGTAGACCAGTGGTCAGTATGTACAGCCATTTAAACCTGGCGTGAAGCTGTGATCACCGTGTAGTCGATAAGGCTGCAGCTCAGCATTGTCACTGCATATTAACAGAAAAATATTGTAAAAAGATGGCACTGCCCAAACGTGTGTGGCCAGACACTGGATATCCTCATCTCGCAATGGAAATCGGCAGTACATCTCTCACTTGCTTTTAAAAAAAATATTTAGGCCATGTTCACACAGTGCGTTTTTTACCGCGGAATCGCGGCGGTTTTGCCGCTGCGGTTCCGCAGCTGTTTTCCATGCAGGGTACAGTACACTGTACCCTATGGAAAACAGGACACACTGTGCACATGGTCCGGAAATTTAAAAAAAAAAGCCGTGCTGAATAGCTCCCGGAAAAAAGAAGGAGCATGTCAATTCTTCTTCCTGAACCGCAGCGGTTCTGCACCCATAGACCTCCATTGTGAGGTCAAAATCGCAGTAAAACCCGCAGATCAAAAATATATCTGCGGGTTTTACTGCGGTTTGTTGTGCAGAACCGCTGCAGCCGGAAGTGCGGGGAAGCCGGCGGAAGTGCGGGGCCGGAAGTGCGTGGGCGGAGAGACATGGAGGCATACCGGCGCATGGGGATCGTGTCGGCCGTTTGATTGATTTGGTATGTGTGTGTATGTGTGTGTGTGTGTGTGTGTGTATGTGTGTGTGTGTGTCTGTGTGTATGTGTATGTGTGTGTGTATGCGTGTGTGTGTGCGTGTCCCCATGCGACGCTAGTGCCTCCATTGTGCTAAGTCGCCGTATGGACTACTACTCCCATCCGGTATTAGGATGGGAGAGTTGTCCCTGTGTCCGGCGACTTAGCACAATGGTAAAGTTACACAAAACACCTACACACAATACACATACATGACACACAGTACAGTACATACAACACATAACACAGAGTATATACTCACCAACAGCACACTTGTAGGCGAAGCCCTCGATCCTCCAGGAAAAAATCCCAAAATAATAAACCAAATCCATACTCCCTGTCCGCAGAATCCATAAAACGAGTGTCCCACGCCGATCGGCTGCTCTCCGGCGATACACTGCCAGGAGCGAAGCTCCTAGCAGTGTATCGCGTACTGTCCCGGAGCTCAATGACTCCGGCGTCTCGGTTAACAGCAGTACAGCTGCGTTGAACTTTCCCACGCAGCACTGCCGTTAAGCGAGAGTGCCGGGGTCAATGACCGCCGGTAAACTCGCTCGCGCATGCGCAGTGACACACCGACAGGAACTATGGCTCCTGTCAGTGTGTTGCTGCATCCGTGGAGAGCAGACATATCTCTGGATGTGTCTGTTCTCCATGGAAAATCTTCGTGGGATACGTGGCACTTAAATATGTGGCACTTAAATACGTGACACGTGTCACTTATACGTGATACGTGTCACTTAAATACATGATACGTGTCACTTAAATACGTGGCACGTGGCACTTAAATACGTGGCACTGAAATACGTGATACGTGGCACGTGGCACTTAAATACGTGGCACGTGGCACTGAAATACGTGGCACGTGGCACTGAAATACGTGGCACGTGGCACTTAAATATGTGGCACGTGGCACTAAAATACGTGGCACGTGGCACTTAAATACGTGGCACGTGGCACTGAGATACGTGGCACGTGGCACTGAAATACGTGGCACGTGGCACTGAAATATGTGGCACGTGGCACTTAAATACGTGGCACGTGGCACTGAAATACGTGGCACGTGGCACTTAAATATGTGGCACGTGGCACTTAAATACGTGGCACGTGGCACTACAATACGTGGCACGTGGCACTTAAATACGTGGCACGTGGCACTGAGATACGTGGCACGTGGCACTTAAATACGTGGCACGTGGCACTAAAATACGTGGCACGTGGCACTGAAATATGTGGCACGTGGCACTTAAATACGTGGCACGTGGCACTGAAATACGTGGCACTTAGGCTATGTTCACATTTGCGTTGTGCGCCGCAGCGTCGGCGCCGCAACACACAACGCAAAGTAAAACGCAGCAAAACGCATGCACAACGCTGCGTTTTGCGCCGCATGCGTCCTTTTTTTGATTGATTTTGGACGCAGCAAAAATGCAACTTGCTGCGTCCTCTGCGCCCGGATGCGTGCGCTGCAGTGACGCATGCGGCGCAAAACGCGGAGCGCTGTCATTCAAAACACGTCCACTCATTTTGGTGTTTAGTCCCAAAATGGAGGATGGAAGAAGAAAAGGGTTGGACAAGGAAATGACATCATTTCTTTTTTTTTTTTCCCCCACTGCAGTTAAAGCTTTATTTGTGTCAAACACAGACAATTTGCAGAGAAAACTGCATAAAAAAACGCACAAAAAACCGCACTAAAAAACGCACCAAAAAACGCACCAAAAACGCACCAAAAACGCACAAAAAACGCACCTGCGTTTTCTGCAGAGACCTGCAGATTCAGTCAGGAAAAAAAAAGGATGGAAATCCTGAACGTGTGAACATAGCCTTATAGTCTTGGCACCCTTGAAATTGTTCCAGAAAATGAAGCATTTCGTCCCAAAATATTATTGCAATTACACATTTTGTTATACACATTTTTATTTCCTTTGTGTGTATTGGAACAACAACAACAAAAAAAATAAAACAAAGAAAAAAGGTAACTTGGACACAATTTCACACAAACCCCCAAAATGGGTCAGACAAAATTGTGGATGTCAACTTTTGTTTCAAGCATTTTTTGTTTCAAGCATGTGATGCTCGTTCAAGCTTACCTGTGGCAATTAATAGGTGTGGGCAATATTAAAATCACACCTGAAGCCAGATAAAAAGGGGAGAAGTCAACTCAAACGTTGCATTGTGTGTTCAGTATATTTACATTTATTCCTTGTAATGATTTGACATCAAAACTTGGTAATTTGCTGTATTAGTAATGTAACTCATGTTTTATATCTTAAAGGGAGTTTCCGGGATTCTATAAAAAACGTACGTCAGCACTAACAGGCAGGTAATTGCATCTTACCTGTCTGTTGTATCCTGCGCCGTTCTTCCCCGTCACAGACCGCTCCTACCGGGGACTCAGAAGCCTCTGCTGACGTCACCT
Organism: Ranitomeya variabilis; assembly: GCF_051348905.1. Classification (NCBI taxonomy): domain Eukaryota; kingdom Metazoa; phylum Chordata; class Amphibia; order Anura; family Dendrobatidae; genus Ranitomeya; species Ranitomeya variabilis. Next base: position 467,076,286 of record NC_135233.1, read on the forward strand.
CTACAGATCGGAGGTTTCTTTTCTCCTCCGCTCTTTCAACGGAGCAGGACTTCCAACGTCATCAAAACGACGTCTGAATTCACACCAGACACGTCAGCAGAGGCAGCTGAATCCCTGGCAGGAGAAGTCTGTGACCGCTATGTGCTAGGTAAGAACAGTGCCGGGCACAATAGGCAGGCAAGTTGCAGTTATCTGCCTATTTGTGGTTTGGTACATTTTTTGTTTTTCCATAAACTCCTGGCTATACCCTTTAATAAACTTTATTTGGTGTAAAAAGATGGCACTAACTAGGTCCATGAGAAAGGAAAATATATTATGCAGGAAAAAAAAAGATTTCTGGCTTTTTCTGTATAGCTGGATTCATAGCCAGAAAACCACCTTAAATGAAACCGCTTCAATATACAAACAGTGCAAAGAATGAAGTTGGACGGCTCTTCTCCATATCTAGGGCAAAACAAGTTCTGGTTGAGTTTAGTGCCCAAGGTGACATTTCTACCTACAGTGTTTGTGCTGAATAAGAAAACTAGCCAGAGGACAGTTCATTGATGCAATTATGAACTTATAGCTTGATAACGAGCCTTTGCTTGCAAAGAAAGTAAGATAATTACACATTATGAGCATTTATTACAACACTAAGGCCTCTTTCACACGTCAGTGTCTCCGGTACGTGTAGTGACATTTTTCTCACATACCGGAGACACTGACACACATAGACCCATTCAAATGAATGGGTCTATGCACATGTGCGTGTTTTCACACGGACCGTATGTCCGTGCTGAAAACACGTCGACATGTCCGTTTTCCACCGGCAGCACGGACCACAATACGTCCTGCACACGTGCACACGGAGAACAGTGTGCACTCTCCTCCGTGTGCACGTAGCGCCCGCAGGAGAGACAGCGCTACACTAAGCGCTGTCCCCCCCGCATGTGGTGCTGAAGGCGGAATTCATCTCTTCTTCCCCGCCGGAGAGAAGAAATGAAAGTTTTTTTTTCTTGTTTTTTTTTTTTTTTTTTTTGGGGGGGGCTGGTGAAAAATAAAGTTTGCATGTGCCCCCGCGTCCCCCCCCCCAGTGCGCCGCCTGGCCTCTTGCCGCAGAAATACTCACCCGGCCAGCTCCTGCGATGTCTCCTGTGTCCTCTCCGCGCTGCCAGCTTCTCCTGTGTGAGCGGTCACGTGGGACCGCTCATTACAGTCAGGGATTATTCACTGACTGTAACCACGTGACCGCTCACACAGGAGAAGCTGGCAGCGCGGAGAGGACACAGGAGACATCGCAGGAGCTGGCCGGGTGAGTATTTCTGCGGCAAGAGGCCAGGCGGCGCACCGGGGGGGGGGGGGGGGGAGGTTTACGCGGGGGCACATGCAAACTTTATTTTTCACCCCCCCCCCCCCCCATAAAAAAAAAAAAAAAAGATCTTTCATCTCTTCTCTCCGGCGGGGAAGAAGAGATGAATTCTGCCTTCAGCACCACATGCGGGGGGGACAGCGCTTAGTGTAGCGCTGTCTCTCCGGCACGGTCCGTGTGGTCCTCAGGGGGCACACGGATGCCGCACGTATGTGCCACTTGAGCACACGGACATACGGACACAGATATCTCCGGTACCGGTTTTTCCCGGTACCGGAAATATCAGGACGTGTGAAAGAGCCCTAAAGCAAAGTCATATCAGTAACGGTATGTTTCCACGTTCAGTAAACGCAGCGTGTTTGACACTGCGTAGAGCTGCAGCGTCAAACACGCAGCGTCTAGATGTTACAGCATAGTGGAGGGGATTTCATGAAATCCCGTCTCCACTATGCGGTAAAACACAGAGGCGGCAGACCGGCGTAAACGGACATGCGGCGCGTCTTATCAGAACGCAGCATGTTTGTTTTGAAAGCGGCGACGCTCCGTCGCCGCACCGTATATTTACCATAAACTATCATTAGATGCGATAAAATCGCATCTAATGATTAGTCACATGCGTAGAAACTGCGTACAAGCAGCTTACTACGCATGTCCATGCCGGCTCACCTGTCCCGCCGCCGGAAGTCCCTCGTCCACTGCAGTTCTCGCGATAACTTATGTTATCGCGAGAACTGCCGTGCACGTGACCAGGACTTATCTCCGGTCACTAGTCTGGTTCTCGCAAACAGCTGATCAGCTGATTGTGAGAACGCTGCAGTGTAGGTGATCGCTGGAGAGTTATCTCCGGCGATCATCTACAGGCTCTGCTACATCTAGATGTCAGGCATCCAGATGTAGAAGAACCGGGCTCGTCTACACTGTGTGCACATACACCACACAACATACAAAACACAACAAACAGCATGCAACATGTGACATACAACATGCATCATGCGATGACATGCAACATACGACATGCAACAACATGCGACATGCAACGACATGCGACATGCAACAACATGTGACATGCAACAATATGCGACATGCGACAACATGCGACATGCAACAACATACGACATACAACATGCAACATGCTACATGCAACATGCGACAACATGCAACAACATGCGACAACATGCGACAACATGCGACATACAACATGCGACGACATGCAACATGCGACAACATGCAACATCCGACAACATGCAACATACGACATGCACCATACAACATACACCATACAACTCACACATACAGTACATACATACAACACTCATAACAGACATACAGTTCATAGAGTACATACTCACCATCACTTGTCACTTTGATCCCCGAAGCCAGTGTCACCTGTAAAAAATATTAAAATAATAAACAAACACTATACTCCCTGATCCGCAAAAATCCAAATAAAATGAGTGTCCCACGACGATCTCCTGTGGAGAACAGCAGCATCTGCTGATGCGACCGCTCTCCAGGGGCTCCAGGAATACAATGATGGAGGGTATCCTTCCACAATGTATTCCTCACAATGTATTCCTACGCCCCGTGAGAAAATAGTCCCTAGTCTCACTTTTGGCATTGCTGTGTGAGAAAGTCCCATGCAGCAATTGCCATAAAGTGAGAACAGTGAACTACAGTAACCTCTCAGTGATGCACTGCAGGAGCCATTGTCTCTTGTCAGTGTGCCACTGGAGGTCCTATAGAGCAGTGACATCACCCGATGTCACTGTTCTATAGGGGAGATCGTCGTGGGACACTCGTTATTAATTGGACTGCGTAGGACAGGGAGTATACGGTTTATTAAATTTTTTTGCAGGCGATCGAGTATGGTAAGTATGGTGAAATTAACCCCTTTCTGACCTCGGACGGGATAGTACGTCCGAGGTCAGAAACCCCGCTTTGATGCGGGCTCCGGCGGTGAGCCCGCATCAAAGGCGGGACATGTCAGCTGTTTTGAACAGCTGACATGTGCCCGTAATAGGCGTGGGCAGAATCGCGATCTGCCCGCGCCTGTTAACTAGTTAAATGCCGCTGTCAAATGCAGACAGCGGCATTTAACCTGTGCTTCCGGCCGGGCGGCCGGAAATGAGCGCATCGCCGACCCCCGTCACATGATCGGAGGTCGGCGACGCTTGTACATTGTAACCATAGAGGTCCTTGAGACCTCTATGGTTACTGATCCCCGGCAGCTGTGAGCGCCACCCTGTGGTCGGCGCTCACAGCACACCTGAATTTCTGCTACATAGCAGCGAACATCAGATCGCTGCTATGTAGCAGAGGCGATCGCGTTGTGCCTGCTTCTAGCCTCCCATGGAGGCTATAGAAGCATGGCAAAAGTAAAAAAAAAAAAAAGTAAAAAAAAATGTGAAAAAAATAAAAAAAATATAAAAGTTTAAATCACCCCCCTTTCACCCCAATCAAAATAAATCAATAAAAAAAAAATCAAACCTACGCATATTTGGTATCGCCGCGTTCAGAATCGCCCGATCTATCAATAAAAAAATCATTAACCTGATCGCTAAACGGCGTAGCGAGAAAAAAATTAGAAACGCCAGAATTACGTTTTTTTTGGTCGCCGTGACATTGCATTAAAATGCAATAACGGGCGATCAAAAGAATGTATCTGCACCAAAATGGTATCATTAAAAACACCAGCTCGGCACGCAAAAAATAAGCCCTAAACTGACCCCAGATCATGAAAAATGGAGACGCTACGAGTATCGGAAAATGGCCCAATTTTTTTTTTTCCTTTTAGCAAAGTTTGGAATTTTTTTTCACCACTTAGATAAAAAATAACCTAACCTCATGTTAGGTGTCTATGAACTCGTACTGATCTGGAGAATCATAATGGCAGGTCGGTTTTAGTATTTAGTGAACCTAGCAAAAAGGCCAAACAAAAAACAAGTGTGGGACTGCACTTTTTTTTGCAATATCGCCTCACTTGGAATTTTTTTCCCCTTTTCTAGTAAAACCAATGATGTCGTTAAAAAGTACATCTCGTGCCGCAAAAAATAAGCCCTCACATGGCCAAATTGACGTACAAATAAAAAAGTTATGGCTCTGGGAAGGAGGGGAGCAAAAAAACGAACACGGAAAAACGGAAAATCCCAAGGTCATGAAGGGGTTAAGAATAGTGAAAAACTTTTTTCTGGCTGTGTCTATTTCTTTTTTTAACTCTTTCACTACTCTAGGATTAATAATGGATAGGCATCTTATTGACGCCTCTCCATTATTAACCCGGCATAATGTCACCTCACAATAGCAATGTGACATTAACCCCTTATTACCCCATATCCCACCGCTACATGGGAGTGGGAAGAGAGGGACTAGGTGCTCCATTTCTGGAGCGGCTGTGGGCTGGTATTTGTAACCGGGGGGGGGGGGGGGGGGGGCAATATCCATGGCCCCTCTCTAGGCTATGAATATCAGCCTGCAGCTGTCTGCGTAGCCTTTCTGGCTATAAATTATAGGGGGACCCCACGTCAATTTTTTTTGGGGGGTCCCCCTATTTTAATAGCCAGTTAAGGCTACACAGACAGCTGCAAGCTGATATTCATAGCCTGGGGGGGAGCCATGGGTATTACCCCCATCCCAGCTACAAATATTGGCCCCCATCCTTCAGCTTTCCCCCTCTGGCACAGAAAATTGCGCGGGAGCCCACGCCATTTTTTTTAAATTAAACTTTCATTCATAAACATCGGCCTTGCTATTATATATCTACTAGATGGTGGCCCGATTCTAACACATCGGGTATTCTAGAATATGCATGTACTTTATTTACGAAGTGGTGTTTAAATCCCGCTGCAATATCGCTGATTGGTCGCGGCTGGCCGGGCGTGAGCAATCAGCGAAGCGTGGTTTAAATCCCCCACCAATTCACGGCCTGACTGCACCTGTCGCTGATTGGTCGCGGGCGGCTGGCGCGACCAATCAGCGACGCGGGATTTCCGTTACAAACAGACCCTTAGACGATTATATATATATACACTAGATGGTGGGGACAGTTGGAATCTCAGACTGGTTGGTACACATCTTTCTTCATCACCAGCGGCAGTAGCATGATATCATTTTTGTGCACTTTAGTTGCTTGACTTTATTTTTATTTTAGATTTTTCTCCCTGTGCACTGTTTTGGATTAATTCATATATATCGCAGCCCTATTAACTGGGAACACTTTTGGCACATATATTTGAAGATTTATTAGAGGCTTAGCACATTATGTATTTTATTCACTGGGATTTGCTTTGTTAAATTAATCAATTATTATTTTTTATATATATCATATATTAGGTTATTTATACTATTATTATTATTTATTTTTTTTTGTATCAGTTTTCACCACACTTTGGTGGCACATTGTGTTTTTCACTTTTTTACATGTAAGCACATGCTTATATATATGTGCATATGTATGTGTATATATATGTGTGTATATGCTTGAATGTTAATATTCAGCTATAGCATTGCTCTACTGCCGGTGCATTGCACATTCTGATATAGGATTTTGTATACATAGATCCCAGTACTTTTCAGTCTGTCATTCCCTGTCCCCTGCCACATTTTGCTTGATTTTATTCATTTTTCTATATTAAATATAATAATTTTTTGTTGTCTATCAATTTTATTTTAAAAATTTTTTTATTCGATATGTAATTTATTTCTGATAAATGTTTTCTGTGTGTAACCGTGGTCTGGTATTATTATTTTTAATAAAATTAATATATATTATATTAAGCTTGGCTGTGAATATTTTTTGGGTAATATACAAATCCTGATGCAATCCTGAACGTGGACACATACCCTAATAATAATAATAATTTTATTTATATAGCGCCAACATATTCCGCAGCGCTTTACAACTTATAGAGGGGACTTGTACAGATAATAGACATTACAGCATAACAGAAATCACAGTTCAAAACAGATACCAGGAGGAATGAGGGCCCTGCTCGCAAGCTTACAAACTATGAGGAAAAGGGGAGACACGAGAGGTGGATGGTAACAATTGCTTTAGTTATTTGGACCAGCCATAGTATAAGGCTCGGGTGTTCATGTAAAGCTGCAGGAACCAGTTAGCCTAAGTATGTAGCAGTACAGACACAGAGAGCTATTAACTGCATAAAGTGTATGAGAACACGATGCGAGGAACCTGATTATGGTGTAAGTATTTTTTTTTTGTTCTCAGTACATTAAATGCC